>NC_056731.1:1118082733-1118380233 GCF_019279795.1 Protopterus annectens | reverse complement strand
AAATTATTTAAAAACAACTTCTATAAAAATTCTAAACTCTGTTTATAAGTTTAATTTAAGATTAAGTTACAAAGCCTCAATTCTGATGTGTGTGTGTAATAAAGCTGTATGAACTGAACCCATGAATGTTTGTCTGTTTTATCCTGACCAGACGAGACAGAGAAGCTAATCTGCATTCAGAGTTTGCTTTGGAGGACTTTACAAGAAGTGTTATTTGCTTGTTTAAGCTGAGGAGAGAGTGTTTACAGATTAGGGCTCGCTCTCTCTTATACTTAGACAGGAATTTCTTCCTCTTATTGTAAAGCCTGTTAATGGCAGTTGTCCACCAGGCAGGTTTGCTCTTCCTTGAGGAGTGTGTTTTGGTCCTATCATGTACGGCCAAGTCAATACAGTTATACAGGTGATTGTATAAAGCACTGGTGTAGAACTTAACACAACTGCCAAACTGCCAATTCCATCTGAGGGGGGTGCAGTGAAGCTATTTATACCATCCTGCAAGAGGTTATAATCTGCTTTGGAGAAGTTTTTTAGTTTAGTTGCTGCCGGGGGGGGGGGGGGGGGTGGTGTAATAGCTACTTTGAATGAGACTGATTTGTGGTCAGCTCTCACAAAGGAAGACCTCACAGTGGGTGGTCCCCCATATTGGTAAGCACCAGATCCAGGATGCTGACACCCCTTGTGGGGGGTGTCATCCAGCTGGTCCAGGATACTGGAGTTAACGAAGTCAAGGAACCTTTGAGCAAGTGAGTTTAAGTATGAATAATTTACCCAGTCAATGGACGGGCAGATAAAGCCACCCAAAACCATGGTGTTTGGATGTATCTTGATAGACTCAAGACGATCCAGATAGGCAGAGTGTGTGTCCTTATTCTTGGAGGGGGTCCTTTAGCTGGCAATGACTTGAATAGGTGTCCTACCAACAGTTAACTGCACCTGACGTATCTGGATGGAATCATACTGTTTAACCAATCTGGAGGTGTATTTATCTTTAATGAATATTGATACGTCACCTCTTTTAGTTTTCATGCCTTCAGTTTGTGGTTTGAATGTCTAGTATGGCTGGGGTGCTCTCCACAACCTTGAACCAGGTCTCCGTGACTGCACAAATGTCTGCATCTTCCAAAGATGCGGACTGCTTCCAGTGAGTGCAGTTTCATGTTAAGACTCCTAGCATTTAGCAGCATAACCTTGAGGTTGCTTTTAGATGGAGTTTTTATGTCGGAAATTTTGTCCTTGAGACACTGCGGAAAAAAGGCACTATGGGGGTGGCAAGAGCCTTAGTCCATAGCCGAAATCCCAGCGGTGACAGATGAAGACCATCTCTGGCTAAGCATCGAGGTCTGTCGATCATGTCATCCCAGGCTGACAGACAATGGATCCCCTTAGAATGACACCAGAAACTAAGCCAATTACTGGAGTCAATCATACTACTGTTTGTACTGAGGCATCATTCTAGGTGAAGGTAAAATGCTGCTTAAGGCTAGGGACATATCTGCCTGAGACACAATCCAAGAGCTCAGTCATGTCTCTCTTCATACAGTCCAAAGAGGTACATCTCAAGGCGTTCACACCAACATGGACTATGATGGAGTCATAACAGTACTTGTTGTTGAGAGACTTGAGTGCAAGTGTGATATGGTGGATCCTACCACCTGACAGACAGCTGACTGTGACCTTTTCCTTATCCAGCCTGGTGGGATGGAATCACCTATGATTAATATATGTAATTTTATGTTTTGCCTTAAGAGCTTGACAGGTGAGACACTGGTGTGTGAGGTATTATGTGTATTGTGTTCTGTAGAGGAAGTAATGTGTAGTGTGCTTGTGTTTGTAGTTGGGAAGTCTCCAGTGTTTAGGTATGTTTCTGGTGAGAACCTCTGCATATGTAGGTATGTGTAATATATGTTTGGGATCAGTGACAAAGACCAACAAAAAAAAAAAACAATGGGGGTGATGTGGGGGCTCAATAATGGATATTTCTTAATTATTACTCTGATTCATTGATAAAGTTAATAGCAGAACAGGTTTTGCTTCAACATGTATTTTTCTGAAAAATTAAGTACAAAGCTCTGTTGGGCATTAAACAATCTTTGCAATAACATACATTTTCTGAAATGTACGTATCATGAAAATTTAATGTGCAGCATTACTAATGGAATATAAACCTCAGTGACTTACTAGAAAACATAACTTTTTTTCCCTAGGAGGGAATGACAGGCTTTTCATTAACATGCATTTTTTATTCAAACTGCATCGGGCAGTTATCACACAAGATTATGGCTATGCATGGTTAATTAGCTTCTTCCTGTGTTACAAGGATTGACTGCCTCAGACTTCTATGTGACCTTGAACAAATCAGCACTTTACCCCAAACAGTGATTTGGGGCAATTCAAAATTTGAGCTAGGCTCTGTAATGGTCTCCTGGACTGCAAGCCCAGTAAATACTTATGAGCCTTATGAATAAACAGTAGGAAATTCTAATGTCTAGTATTATGGGCGGACTACAGTCATCAGTGACTCTTAGGAGCAAGAGAGCAAGAATATGAAGCAGTTTTCATTTGATTGCATGCCAGGAGCTTTGACCAAAAAAAAAAAAAAACTTACTACACACTGTTGCAAGTCAACAATGATTGCCTTTAATTTGTGTAGGCTTTCTAGTTGTTGCCATGTGACAGGACTGAAAACCTCTACAAACTGACTGGTCATATCCTTGCTGTCACATGGCAACTACCAGGAAGTCAGCAGCATCTCTCCCACAGGGTGCCCCTTGACTGGCTTGCCTTTCTGACTTTAATTATTTCTATTTTCTGTTGTAAAACAAAATTCTTAGTAAAAAGAAAGAAAAAATAAAGTTGGAAAAGTGCTCCTACCTGAAAAGCACCCTAAGTGGCTACCTTTGTTCACTTATGAATAAGGCTAGTCCTGTCTCTCTAAACTCGGCATGCTCTATATATTGTAAATAGAAATGGTTGCTATTCTATAATGCAACATATATGACTGCTTAAATTCTTGAAGTATGTTCCATGTTGCATACTATTTGTTTCTTAACACATTCTTTCCAGTACATCTCTTTTGAGTATGTACCTTTAACTCTCAGCCTTTAAAAAATGAAGTTATCATCTTACAGTTCTAAAATATACTCATTGACAGAGGTTAAATGTCAATACAAATGTGTTTGCCACCATGTGTCTTTCAAGATAAAATATTCTGATACTTTGTATGTAGCATAGTATTGGAATTATTAATGCAGATATGAACAAGCAATATTTGATGCCTAGAGGCATAGTAGGAGGTAAATGCAGAAATGCCTGGAGGCACACTTGTTCTTTATTAAATGGTGTATCTAGTTACATGCTCTGTAACCTTGGGCTGAACCTGAAAAAAGGTTCACAGAGATTGATGATTTACCCCAGAAAAAGAAAAATAAAAAAAAAAATAAAACAAAACCTACTGAAATAGAATGTCTAGTTACCTACTCCACCTGTAACATCGAGCTGAACCTAAATAAGGTTCATACAGATCAGTGCATTTCCCAGTTAAAGAAAAAATAAAAATTAAAATAAACAAAACCTAGTTTTATGCACGCACACAGCATCCACAAATGTATGTTATTTATTTATTTTGCAGGCAGCAAGAACTATGTACCCTTCATTAGCCCTCATACCATCCTTAACTTGTTATTCTCACTCTAAGGTTACCGCAGGTATGATGCACAATCACTATTAAAATAAAATGTCTTTGCCCTTTCTTCTTGATGCCATAATCTCAAGATGAGCATCATGTGGTAAAATACTTTCCTAGACGGTTCTACAACATGCAGCAAACAAGCAGATACTACAAAATAAGTCACTGAATGTCCATGTCTAAGTAAATACAACCCAAGCAGATACATATCAAGTCCTTGAAGGGAAGCCACAGGGGAAAGAAACACAAGGAGGATTATATATCCCATCTCCTTGAAGAGGTAATTCTTCAGGGATACAAAAGTCTGTAAGAGTTGTAGACACTGTTTGGAACAGCTGTGAAGGGATTTACCAGATAACACAACCTAGCACAGAGATGCTCATGTTACAGGGACCTGCTGATGAACTACCACACAGACAACCTGTACATCGCTGAACTGTAGACTGATGAGAACTAATTGCTGGCAGTATCCACCCACCTTCAGATACACTAATGCTGAGTAGAAAAAGTAGTCTGGTCTATCACAATTCTTCAATATTTATATCATATCTGCAATCTTGAACAGCAGCCGGTTTTCTGCTTAGAATCCTTCATCTTCTGCCATTTTCTATTAACTGATAGCTGCAGCTAAGAACAGAATAAAACCATAGTGCATTTTAATGCTAGTAATAACAGCTTTAGTGTGTTGTACTTGAATATGACGACTAGGGAAGGTAAATGGTTTAGGATAACATGTACTTATTCCTCTGAGAATGAAGAGGTGTGTTGCTTAGAAAGATTCAGATACATTTATACAGATATGCTGAAAAAATACAGGTGGGCGAGCATGTCCCATGCAGGATAATGCAAGGAAACAGGGTGATATAGGTGGCAAATGCAGACACTGTGTAAAGAAATAGTAAATCAGGGCTGACGGAGGTTTATGATATAATAGGAAAGGGTGAGGTATTTAATTTGAAAGTAAAGCTTGAACTACATTATGAAAAAAGAATATAGAAGTCAGTGAAATTAAAACAGTGCTTGTTTTCTTTTCCGGGTATAAAAAACTGGAAGAAATCTGAGACAAGGAAGATTTTTAAAGCTGCAGGGGGTAACAGTGAAGCAGGAACAGATAGTGTCATAACTAAGGTATTTCTCTAACAATCAGAGAGAGATGAGGACATTTAATAATAAATGGGAAGGTGGTGGATTTTGAAATTGTATCTTAGAAAAGTGGAGGAAGAGGGTAGAGAAAAACAAGCAAAGGAATGCATATAAAAACTACATGAAAATTTTTGAAAAGGAGATGTGCAGAGCTATGAGAATAAAATAAAGGCACAAAGGAAGCAAAAGGCACATGAACAATTAAGCACAGTTAATTAATGGTGCAATGGTAAAGATTTTTTTTTCATTTTATGAGAATGTGAAAAAAAGAGGACATTTTTACTAAATGTAAAGAACAGGAGGGTGAGGTAAAGCAGACCAAGGAAACTATTTTACAGAAGAGTAATGTTAATGAAGCAATACAGGTAAGTGAGGGAATTTGATATGGGGAGAGATGTAGAGGTATGCAAAGTGCAGGAACTTGAAAAAGCACTGAAGAAAGCATCAAGACAGACAAACATGGAGAGATGGGATACAGTGACCTATAGAAGTCTGGGGGTGTCAGTACAAGATGGAAATGTTGGAGGTACTTAAAAGAAGAATACAATGAGGAATAATTTTACAAAAGATGTAATTATTACTTCCATGGGACAGACAGTTGAAAATAAGCTAGAAATGAGAAGAAAGTCCATTTGGGCATTCCTAGACTTGGACAAAGCATATGACAAGATCCCCAAAAAAGATGACGCGGGTAGTGTTGCATTGGTTCAAAGTCCCAAAAACACTGAGAGAGTTAGTGCAGGCTATGTACAAAAACACAACAACACAAATTTGCGTGTCCCATTCTTCCCAAGTGTGCCACCTGTAGCACAGCTACTTGCACTCTACCTTTTCTAATATAGTTCACTTCTCTTTCTTTTTTGTATTTATCTGTGAGACCATTAACATTCAAAAACATTACAGAAAGCATATTCTTGAGAAATTATTATTCCCACCTTTTATATACAACAGCTTTTAATTAAATGTCTAGTTCCATCTTTTGTGTTACATGTATGTACTGTTTGGCAGGTTAATCCTTTATATAACTGTTTCTTGTCATCTCCAATTCAGCCTATGTCACATCTTACAGAACTTTTTGTTTTACCGAAAACCCTCAAACAAAAATACATACACACACCCAATACCCCCTAAAACCTATTAACTTAATAATAACACACAAAACTATGTACATCTTCAAATACTGAAGTTTTACTCTAATAGGAACAAATGCTCCAACAGCCACACAAACCAACTCAAGCTAACCTAAAAGAAAGGCTATCCATGCTAAGACGCATGGTACAGCCTGTGGTTCTATTAAGTGCCATCTGGTTTTGTCTTATCTTTATAGCTCTCACAGCTGGAAAAACACCTGAATGCTTTCAGAAAATATTTTTTCAAAGCCACTTCTCTTTATCAGATTGTCTGCTAGAGACATGAGAACCAATCACAAAACTGTTTACTATAAAAACAGCCTTATAACATTCAATATTCTTTTTCATTTACTTGCTTTCTCTTAAAAGGTGTTACTAGATTAAGCTAATGACCTTAACACAGTCATTCCCCTAAGCAAGAACAAGAAAAAGCAGACTAATTTTTCATTTGTCATGCTCTTTTAAGCAGATTTTTTTTTACAATGTAGTACCTATAGTTATTAAAACTGAACAAGGAGAAAACATTAGCACCTATTTACATTAGTATCCCTATTCCACTGAAAATAACTGAAAAAATACTTCACAATGTGCAAATAAATCATGTACTACTTTAGTATTAAGAAAAAAATTGTTTTACTTACAGTTAACTTTCTGCCACCTCTTTCCCTCTACATAGTATTTTTCCAAACATTAATGACATGAAGTAGGGCATATGCTTTAGAGTCCCCAAAAAGTTTAACAAAGTGTAAGAAAATCCAATATTTTCAGATTTTTTTGTTCTATTCCTGTTCACCTCCATCTCCCCAACCCTGTATTTGCTTCATTTCTAACATTCTCTCAATTCTCCTAGTCAACTCTTGTGCGTTTTCCCTCTCTCAAGCATTTTCCATTGAAACAGTGGAAAATGTTTCAGTGGCACAATCTCTCTGTGGTCTTTATTAGCAGAAGAACAAGAAGCAAAATATCCTTCTGTTTCATAGCTCACTTTTTGTTATTATTATTTGCATTTGTTAACTGGGTTGGTCCAGCTGGGTAAGAATTACCCTTTTTCAGTGGAGACCCGAGGGGAAAAGCCCCAAACAGACATACATATACATACGAATAGAGACAAATTAACAATATTACAGAGGAAAACAATATTATGGGTACAATGGATAAGAAAAACAAACAATGAAAGTTTGAGAATATGAGTAAGGTAGGCCAGAGGCATGCATGCAAACGATTTATGAAAAGGTGTTCTGAGCAAGATCTCTGAATTAAGTTAAAGTAGGCAAAGAAATGATGATTTAGGTGTGGAGTTAGTAGTGTGGGAGTTTTAGGTGGGAGCATGTGAAGGACATTCCCATTTGGAGGAGAGATGGGAGAGAAGCATGGATTTGAAATTGTTGTGGTTAGGTATATTATGTAGTGGTGTGAGGAGATTGTTCCATAGTTTGACTACAGTGTGGGATAGTAGTAGTTTACCAGTTGGGTGGATGGGTTTGTGTACATGCAGGAGGTTTTGGCCTGTGGATCTCAGGGTACGGGTAGGTGTGTAGGGTGTTAGAGATTTAGCAAGAGAGGGGCATTCTGCTGGTTAAAAGATGAGTTTGTGGGCTGTTGTAAGTTGTAGGTACTTTAGGTGGTTGTGGAGTTCTAGCCAGTTTAGGGTGTGTAGGGAGTGACAGTGATGGGAAGAGTTCTTAGACTTGGTTGCAAATTTGCAGATTTTGTTGTAACAGGCCTCAAGTTTAGCATGGAGTCAGAGTTGTAGCTTGGAGAATAGGGGAGCACTGTACAAGAGAGAGGGGAGAAGGAAGGTAGACGTTTGTATTTCTTCCTTAGCATATACTTCATCAAAAATGGTTTTGTTCCTCTATGGAAAAATATTTTAAAGACAGCTGGGTACAGCAGTTTGAATCGCATGCCTGCTTCTCAACATTCCCTGAATAATGGAATAAAATTTACTTCTCTTTTGTCTGGTGTACAATGAGTAGTCATTCTCCAGAAACACTCTGTCTCCCACCTTTAGTACGTTGTCCTTCTGCCATGCTTTTGCCAGAATCAAATCCTTCCACTGGCAAAGTTGCATCTTTACTATTAAAAGTCTAGGTTGTTTTCTCATAGCCAGCTTTGGAGCATACACGTGATGTGCCCTTTCAATTCATTCCTGTTGTGGAATACCAGTACAGCTGGTTATTTTGCTTTCATAAAATTAATAAAGTATGTTCCTTCCAGCTTCTCTGGTAGAGCAGAAAATCTCAGGTTTTCCTACGTGCTCTGTCCTCTAACATCTCTTCTTGAGCATGCTCATATTCAGCCAGTCTTTTCTTCATTTTGGCCTTTGATTTTTACACTTCTATCACTTCCATTTTTCCTGCCTTCTGTTATTTGAATTGGTATACTCCATCATTGTTTTGTTTATTTTTATCAGGTCTGTCAGCAGTTGTCTTATACATTCTTCTAGGTTACTGGAAGTTAAATCTGGAGTTTACACCGCTTTTTGCCGAACAGATACAGTACTATTCCCAGTCAGTTGTTTTCCTCTTCTGTTGTAGCTGATTTTATTTCAGGTCCTCTGTAATTCTTTTTTTCCTGGCATCCAAGCAATGCACTTACTAGCCAGTTACCGAAATTTACTCAGAAATACAAGTCCACTGGCATTATCTGCTGAGTTTCTGTTTTCACATGCAGACAGCTAAAATTAAGCTGTTACTCAATGTGCAGCCATCTTGGAAATCTCTAGGAGAATGGTAATCTTAACAGCTGAACACATTTAGCAATCTGAATTTTATGTACAGTACGGCATTTAAAATGCAGCAAATATCATGTCTCACGAATGAAACAGGAACACTCACTGTTCATGGATGGTGGAATGTGCATACACAATAATGCTGTCCTCTGCACATGACTGGGAGAGGTGGTGGATGCAATAAGGCAATGCTGTTTGGCTAACAAACAAATAGGGGTAGTAATAAACATCAGTAGGAGCACCGTCCTCCCACAAAATCAAAGGAGGAGCTATGTTCAAGGCATTACAGAGTCATCATGCATAGGTTCACCAAAGGATACATCTTACTTTCTTGGAGAACAATGACAAAGACACAAGAAAGAAAATAAAAGTCTAACAGTTTGAATCACCATCATGTTTTGCTGAAGTCAGTCTAGTGACCCACAGGCCACAAAGTTAAATGCAAATTGATGATGTCTAACAGAAAAAGTCATGCAAAATCATATCTATATGCATTTGTTTAACATGCTTTTCTTTCTCTTTTTGAAACATTTTGCCTCTGCTAGCTGCATGATAATTATCAGCTCCTTCCTGGACAATTAGTCCATTTGTTCACCACCACTGGGGTGAGGTTCAACTGGGAGGAGCCATCACTAAACTAGCCATTGTGGGTGTTATGGGTTTTTCAGCCTTTAATCCTTGCTCTTCTGCCCACCTAGTGACAAGTCATGGGTGGGAAGTGCAATGACTTTAGCAGGACACTCGGTCCACCCATAGAAGGTACCACATTAGTGGTTTCCCTGTCCTCTATCAGGGAATGTCAGCTATCTCACCTGTGACACTGGGCACACACACTCACTCTTCATGATGGGCATGTTCAACGTCATGCTGCCTGTACTGTCAAGCACCCAAGCTGTTACTCATACCAGGGTTACGTGGACATAACAGGCATTTCTAAGTATTTCACAGGAAAATCCTGCTTACATAAATTAGTTTATCTACAGCAGCAAGCCAGAAATGCTGTATTTTTACAGTCAGATTATTCAACACAGTACAGCCATAAATGGGCACAGATTACAAAAAAAAACGGAATGCATAGAAGAGATGTACAAATACATTCACCCCCACAGACTTTGCAGTTGTAATGAATACAGAACATTCCAACACCTATACAAACCAGCCAACAAAAGTTGTTCTAGTTATCCTATCCATTCCATCCCTTAATGCAGCTCATCAGTATGCACTCTCCTTGTCTAGGTCCCTTTCCTGTTCTTTATCAAAACATTTTTTTTACGTTTTTTTCTGTTGTGTAGCAAATGCCAACTTATGCATTTAAGAAGTCAGCCTCTGTGAAGGCTGCCAGCCAAGCCAGAGAATTTTATAGATAATTCTATCATTTGTAAACATGAATGTAAACTACAGGCTTGTTGTCTTAAATGTAAAGAAATACTGTTACATGTGGAACTGGAATTAAAATGTGACAACAGTGCACACTACTGTAAGAAAGCTAGGTCAAGCATTTTGTGACTGTCTTTGATGTAGGCTTCCTGCCTATTGTTTTAAGGCTAAAGTTAATGACCAGAATTTGCATGCATAAATGTCCTTTATTGCTCTGGTTTCTGCCTAGGTGTAAAAGAATGTAAATGCAGTTTCTGTCAGCCTGGGAACCCCAGGAAAAGTGTGAAAAAAATTATGTAATGGGAATCAGGACTGAATATAGCAATTTAAACAGAATCAGAATGCATTAAGCATTTTTGTCTTGGCCATCCACTCATCAGCATTCAGACTGGCCAGTTTTCTTATGTATGCTATCTTAGACTTGTGTTTTCTTTTAGAAATAGCTAGAAACTAGAAAGATTAGACTAAATGTTTTTCTATGATGTCAGAACTGCCTAAATGAATTATTTTAAGTATTTCTCTGTGGTCTCTGAACTCTTGGCTAGCACTGTGTAGTAAGAAGTATTGTCTTGTGTTTTATTATTTATTATTAAATATTTTAAAACCTTTCAAACTGTGGTTGTTTTGTGTAGAGATAATTTAAGATCTAGAGTACATTGCATATTTAAAGAGCTTAATGTCCAAATCACTCCAAATAAGCCTTGACTGTTTAGTCACACTTACCAATTGGATAATAATATTGCACAGTAATAATTGGACACCCTTTCATAAGGGCCTTTGAGTAGCTGATAAATATTAGCTGTGTAGTGGCAGTGATTTCTACTGTATAGTCTGGGTAAAAGGGGCACAGCTGGAGAACCTGTGCCAGACTTCCCCAGAAGTGTCTGTGTGGTTGTATAAACTCTTATCTCAAAGTGTGTGTGTGTGTGTGTGTGTGTGTCAGCTACTTGGGCAGGGACACGAAGCACTGGTTGGACAGAGAGGGTGCTAAAGATTTCAGCTTGCCCAGCTGGCTGAGATCTGGACCCTATAGCTGTGCCTGTGGGGAGTCTTACTGGGGACCTGGAGAGCAAGGGAGCGACTAGCCCCAGACTGACTGTGATCTCTTGTGTGCTCTTAAGGGGAAACTGCACTTTACTGTGCGTATTTGTTATAATTTCTTCATATACGGGACGCCCTCTCTTGTGTTAGTGGTGAGGATTGAGGCTCCTTGATTGCTGGGCCAGGGCACGGGTGACACAGCCTCATCAGTCAAAAATGCCTCTGACCCCTTTGCTCCACCTGCAAGACATGATTGCTGAAATGAAGAAAAATGACACTTTCTTCATCTACATTTATGTTCTCCCACCTCTACCCCATGGGTAAGTGTGCAATGGTTCTAATAAGCCAGGGAAGGCCTGAGTAATAATCTAGAACTTAGTGTAAAGAATACATTTCCTGCATTTCTGAAATAACTCGCACTGAATTCTTTCAATCGTTATAATGAGTGCTGCTACAAGGAATGGGAATGTTTTCAGGTCCAACACCTTCAAGACCCAAACAAACCATTTCATTTTTCTTTTTTCTGGCCAGTCTAATGAATCCAAACCAGAACTGCAGTGCTAGCTCAAGTGGTGCCCTCCAAACCGAAGCTGATTGTCCCAAAAATAAATAAATTAAATTAAGCCCCTGTGTACCAGTAGCAAAAAACATTTACTATGTTCCTTGCTACAGTTACAAAAAACATAAACTACTAACAAAATCCCTATAACAGCAGATGTTCGAATGATCACTGCTACAGCAGCCTAAGATATATAGGTTATATACAGGTCATATCTTGCAAGGATATGACAAGCCAGACAGCTTCCAAAGATTCAGGGCACCTTCCATGTGCCTAAACCATTAGTCACCTCGAGCTGAGCTGACTAAAATGACAAGTATGGAAACAAAGTCCTTAAGAGCTTTCATGTCAACAAACAGAAGGCTGAGCCATGAAGGGCAACACTAGAAACAAAAGAAATAAAAGTAGACACCCTGGCAAAAACAACACACCAAGAAACAAAGGGGGTGGAGCAGCTACTGCAGCAGTGATCATATGAATATCTTCTGTTATCGTTAGTTTACTTACACAACTGTAGTATGCTCTTCATATTGACCACTACTGTAGTAACCTAAGTTACACTGGTAGATTACAAATTTTGTAAGGTGGAAGGAGAAGAGTCCAACAGCCCCTGGAGAAAGGTCCTAACAAAGCCCGATCTAGATATACTGAAGGATTCAAGCTATACTGCCTTGCAAAAAATATGTACAAACAACCAAGTTCTTGCTTCTAGAATATTCTAGAATCAAACCCTTTCCAAACAGCCATAAATAAAGGCAAGGCCTTGGTACAGTGTACCTTGACCCTGCCTGGAAGTGTTTTCTTGTGGTGACTATAACAAAATGTAAACAGCCTTAGACAGCCATTTGGATGCATGCTGCCCCTTCTTATTTTCACAAGAAATGAACAACTAATCACAAGTTCTGAAAGATTTAGTTCTGTCGTGATAGTAGCAGAGTTGTCTGTAGGCATCCAATGTATGGAGTATCCTTTCTCCCTCATTTTAAGTTCATGAAAAAAAAACAGGGAGATGGATAGTTTGGCTTAAAGTAAACTTGAATACCACTTTAGTCATAAAAAGAGGATTAACTCTCAAATAAAACAACCCCCTGTGGAAAATGATGTAGGGTTGACTCATCATAAGAACATGCAACTCTCCAACCTACACAACTTCCTCTCCAATTTCCTCCCTCCCCCACCACTTTACTGTTTAACCACTACTATTCCTCTGAAGCACATTGACCCCACCCATTGATGACATATAACATGTCTATAAATAATTATAAACTCCTTCCTCTTATCTTACCACTCTTAATTCTGCCATACTTTCTTACTAGCTATGAAAATCTCACATTCATAGGTTTCTCTTATCCAAAATGCCAAACCAAGACCCCCTACCTCCACTGATCATGAACTTGCCCACTACTACACTACCGCAAAAATTATAAATTCCCACCACTTGCTTCTTAATAGCCATTCCAATCAACACCAAAATCCAAATATGAACTAAAACTACTATTCAAAGTTATTAGACTACTAGCGTATCTAAGAAAAAACATAACCAAAGATGGGGACATCCATCCTAATCCAGGCCCAACCTTAACTCAAAATCCTACCAGCCCACCACTCTCCCACCGACTGGTCAACTCCCTCCTAATATGCCACTTAAACATTAGAAGCCTAAACAATAAGATACATAGCCTGCATGCTGTACTAGCCACATACCTCCCCAACATAATGTGTTTATCTGAAACATGGCTCCGGCCATCAACCAAAGACAATGAGATCCTGCCTCCTGGTTACAATATACTTAGGGCAGATAGAGTAAAGAAAAGAGGAGGTGGAATAGCCATCTTATATAATAGCACACTTAACATCATAACTAACCCTATACAACCACCCCAGGTCTCTAAGGCTGAAATACTAGCTCTAAAAATTCTACTAAATAATCATAAAGGCATTAACCTAATTGTCACCTATATTCCCCCAGGGAACAATGTAGAAACACTAGAGGTCATTCTACATTGGATAGCCAACAACTACCCTCAAGAAACCATTGTCCTGGGTGATGTTAATATTGACTGGAACCAATGCACAGCACAGTCCAACCCCATCCCTGTTAACCTACATGGATTCTCTCAGATAATATCATCTAACACACGTACAGGTAACAATAACCAAAAAGAGAGTATACTAGACTGGATACTCACCAACAGTCATCTCCAGAACTATATGTCTGGAACTCTCCCTAATGATCTTAGTGATCACCTGCTCACATACATAATGAAAGACAAAATTAATTGTACAAGCTTACCTATTTATAGGTCTATCAGATCCAAGAAAACTTTGACCCAACTAAATTTCAACTTGAACTCAAATCATGTAACTGGACAAAACTAAAGTTCCTTCCCCTTGATGAGGCAGTGTCATCATTTAACAATTCATTCCTTACTATACTTGACTCGCATGCCCCTAAACGCTCAATAAGAATTAAAACTCAACTAGCACCCTGGCTAACAACAGACACCAAAACCAAAATAACAACTAGAGACAAAGCGTGGGATAAATGGCGACTACCAAACTACCCCTAGATCGTATCAAATTCCAACAACTTAGAAATGAGACTAAAAAAGCCATCATACTAGATAAGAAAAATTACTTCTACAATCTGCAACATAAGCATCAGAATAACCCTCAAAAGTACTGGGCAGGCATAAATAAACTTCTCCAACCAGGCAAATCCACTACTCCGACCCCAGGAACATTATCTGACAAGAGCCAAGAAGATATAGCCAATTCATTCAATACTTTCTTCACAGAAACCATCCAGTTATTAGCTAACCAACTTTCTCCTCCCCACACTTCTACAAACACTATACCCGACTCACCACTCTCTTTTAACTTCCAGCCAGTGTCCACATCCTTTATCAGATCCCTTTTGAAAAAAACTGAAGCCAACCACCCTTTCAGCCGATCTTCTGCCGGCTGAATACCTGCAAATTGCTGCAGATGTCGAGCCTACCCTATCTCAATCCTAATTAACAGAACCATAACCGAGGCCTCAATCCCTCAATTTGGAAAATATCCTATGTTATTCCACTCCACAAAGGAGGTTCATCCACAGAACTATCCAACTATAGACCTATAGCCATACTATCACCACTTGCCAAAATTATGGAAAAGTGCATGCACAACCAACTAATGCTCTATCTAACCCAAAATAAACTACTCACAGACTCTCAACATGGATTCAGACCCCATCATAGTACAACCACTGCCCTCCTCTCTTTTACTGAAAACATTAATCTTAACCGAATAATAAAAAATATCCTCCGCTCTCTTCCTGGACCTATCGAAAGCCTTCGATATGGTAAACCATCAGTTACTTCTATATACTTTAAAAACCCTGTATCTAGATACTCCAGCCCTTGACTGGTTTCAAGCTTACCTCACTGGGAGACAACAAGCAGTAATGTGGCAAAACAAGCTCTCCTGCCTACTACCAAATACCATAGGAGTTCCTCAAGGTTCCATATTAGGACCTCTCCTCTTTTCAGTCTTCATAAATGACATCCAAACAGTCATCCCTGAAGCCACCTGCATTCAATATGCAGATGACTCGACTATAATATGTTCCAATGCCTCTCTTGCAAATCTACTAACTACCACCCAACATAGCTTCACCAAAGTCGAAAACTGGCTTGCCAACCATCTCCTGATCTTAAATCCAAACAAAACCAAGTTACTTCTCTTCTACCCAACCAATAGATCTCCGACTGAAAACTTCACTATAAATTCCAATAATGGGACCATCATCTCCCCAGACACCTATACAAAGGTATTAGGAGTAAACATTGACAATAAACTCAGATTTGATATACATATCAACCAAGCCATTAAGTCAGTCAACAAGAAACTTGGGACCCTATATAGAATTAAAGCCTTCCTTACCCCGAATGCCAGGGCAGCCACAGCCCGTTCACACCTTCTCTCTACCCTACTATATGCCTCTCCTGTCCTCACTCACATTAACAAATCTGATCTGGCCAAGCTCTCATCCTGCTATAATCACATTGCCAGGTTCGTTATAGGCCTACCCTACAGAACACACCACTGTACTAACCTGAAAAAGCTTGGATGGATAGAATTCCCACACCTTCTTCACCAGTCCCAACTCATAGAGGCCTTCAAAATCCTTAAACAACCTGAGAATACCCCAGCACTAAAAAACTTAATGACTCCCTACTCCAATCTAAGCTGCCTTTGCTCAGCAAACAGACTCCTTGTCCAAACAACTAAATCTCTCAACCTAGGTGGTGACACGCTATTTGCCAACACCACTGGTAAAATATGGAACTCTCTCCCAAATAACATCACGCTTGCAACTTCTCTAAGTCAATTCAAAAATAGTCTAAAACTCCACTTCAAGTCACACTGGCTATGTCCTTGCTCAAACCCAGACTAGCTCTGTGCCATTAACTAAAACATAAACAACCAGCTAAGATGATAAGTACTTTGTATACTGTGATAAAAATATGTATCCTGTCTAACTCTGTCATTATACTGGCTACCGTCCTTGCTAATAAGTTATTAATGTTACATTTGTAGTAATCTCAGAAATAGTAATGGCAGTCTTGTACTTGTATGTAAATAGCCTATGTTTTTGTTAAGTTCTTTCAGCTCATTTACTGTACCTAATTATCAATGTAACTCTGTTGGAGCTTTTCTCCCCGGGCCTCCGCTGAAAAAGGACATGTATCCAGTCGGACCATCCCGGTTAACAAAAATGTAAAATAAATAAAATAAATAAAATAATAAACTCAGATACATTCTTGTAGAGGTCAGAGCAATCAGTACAATGGTTTTCCATGTTAGGAATCTCATGTCAGACAGCTTAGCGGGTTCAAATGCAGCAAGTGTTTAGCTTCTCTAACACAAAATTAAGATCCCAAGAGGGGCCACCAGTTTTCTAGGAGGTCTCTTATGCAAATCACCTTTCAAAAATATTTTTAACATGAAGATGCACTTAACGAGGAGGATTTATGTTCAGACATGCTGAAATGGCTGATACATGATCTTTGATGGAGGAATAAGGAGGGCCATAGGACAGTAACTCTCACAAATATTGTAAAAGCAGAGAACAACTAGCCCTGACTGGGTGCTGGTTATGTTGTTGGCATCAACTAGAAAACCTTTTCCATTTGCTGATACACAATTTTCTAGTAGCAGTTTTTCTTACCTCCATTAGTACCTGCTGCACATGCTCAGCATACAGATGACCTAAAGTTACAGATGGAGGGGGCAAGCCTAGACTTTCTTACAGTTACTGGAAGTGGAGAAACCATGCAGTCAGTTTTAAGGTATGAAGACTGGGGAAGCTAGCTTTCGGACTGGTGAGAAATGAGATCCCGTATGGGATCCAGAATCCAAGGCAGATACTTAAGGTGAGACCAAAGGAAGGGGAAACAAGTGGTGAGGCTAGAAAGGGACAATGAGGCTCTTCTACCTGCTGGTTTTCTATAGGACTTTCGGGATCAACAGAAGTGGAGGGTAAGCATAAAGGAGGCCCGGGGCCAATCGAGGACTACAGCATCCCTCGGTTTCTCCCAAAAAAACTTGTTGCACTTGAAGTTCAGAGGAGAGGTGAAAAGGTCACAGCAAGGTTGGCCCCAACAGCTGAAATATGGTTTGCCACTGACTAGTTGAGGGACCACTCGTGAGGAGTCCGAATGGACCTAAGTCTGTCTGCTAAAACACTGGTTCTCCCTGGAATGTGCATTGAATTAGAAAGCAGTCTGAAGATATCGCCCATTCCCAAATTCTCATGGTCTCCCTGCACAATGGGTACAAATGGGTTCCTCCTCATTTGCTGATATATACCAGACTACTGACATGTTGTCTGTGTGAATCACAATGTCCCCAAAGGGAGAATTTCCTGGAAGGCTTACAACATTAGAAGGACTGCTCTCATCTCTAGGACACTGATATGCAGATGGGTCTCGATGGTTGACCACATGCCTTGGACCAACTTTCCTTGGTAATGCCTCCTCACTGGGAAGCATCTGTGGTCACTGTGGCTATCAAGGGGGAGAGAAAAATGTCTGCCCCAATACAGGTCATCTGATTGCATCCACCACTTAGATGATTCCTGCAGATCAAAAACAGTTTTATGGGAACTGAAAGTGGTTGGAAGAGGATGGACAACTGAACTGTTATGGTCCAATGAAGAACCCTCATAAAGAACCTTGCTAATGGAACTAGAACAATTGCAGCTGCCACTGACCCCAGAGCCCACAGAATAAATCTTGCTGGATGAGAAGGTAGACCTAATAATTCCTGAACCTGTTGTCTTAGAGATATAATGCAATGCATCTACAAGGAAGCCCCTTGTGTTGTCATGTCCAATTGTGTTTCTATGAATTTTAGGTTCTGAACAGGAGTCAAGTTTGATTTTGCCTGATTTATCATGATGCCCAGGTAGTTAAATATATTTACCAGATAATCCCTGGACTGTAGCAGTTGATGCATTGTTTGTTGGAGTCAACTGTCTAAATAGGGAAACACCCGGAATCCTTTTAGCCTCAGCTGAGCAGCTACAACTGCCAAACATTTGCTAAACATCCAGGGGCTGTGGTGAGTCCAAAGGGCACTGCTCTGAACTGGTAATGAAGCACTCCCAGCCAAAATTTCAAGTGTCTTCTGGAGCACCTGTCAATTTTGATATGATAATATGGTTTCCGAAGATCCACAGAGCACATTCAATCATCCTTGTGCAAAAGTGGAAGAATGGACTGAACTGTAACCATCTGGAACTTTTGACTTCTTGAAGAAATTATTCAAGTTGCTGAGGTCCTGAATAGGTCTCAGGTCCCCTGTTTTCTTTGGCACTAAAAAGTGAGAATATGTTAAGAATCCTCTCTGTTCAGATGGGACCTCTTGGATGACTCTTTTTTGTAGAAGTGTTTGAACTTCTTGAATATCATACTCCCTCTGACTGGGTGGCACATCAAGGAGTTTCCTCCTGGGACTTGAAGGTAACAGGGAAAAGGGAATGTAATAACCTCTGGATATAATGTTTAGCTCCAAGCGTTGTTTGTTATGTTTGTCCAAGCTTTTAGGTGCAAATACAGATGACCCCCTACTGCCTCCAGAGACGAACAGTTGGGCAACGTTTCAGGAGCGATGACAGGGCCTGTCAGGAAAAGGCACCCTGAAAACATGATTTTTGCAGGTCCCCCCTGCCTTTAAGGTAGCATCTGTCATTAAATCCTCCTCCTCCTCTGCCTCTGGAAGAAGTGTCCTCGTGTGGGTCCTGGAAAGGTTGAGACTTTCTAAACCCCCTTGCTGATTCCTAGAGAAGGTCCTCTAAGGGGTGGAAAATTTGATCCCCATGACATTCAATGTCCTCCCTTCTTGCTCCCTGTAGGTTAGTACTTCTTTCACAGATGGTCCAAAAAAGGAGGAACCATCAAAGGTGGCATTAAAGAATGATGCCTTGAAGTGTTCCACAAAGCCGCATCTGGGCATGTTTCCTAATGGCTATGCCTGCACCAGCTGCTCGTGAGGTGCTTTCCGCCATGTGCAAAATCAACCTCATTGAGGAATTTGCAGTGGAGGAAAGATTAGCCAGTTGGTGAGAAACCTTTTTAAAAGTCTTCCTCCAAGATGGTCACTGCAAGAGATTTTGTTAACTTTTTAACCAGGTATCTCACTGCAATTGGGTGAAGTGCGCTATATAGTTTAATAACCTCAGAGTGAAGGTAGCCTAGGTGTAAACGTGCTTTCCATGTCTGTCCAGCACCCTAGACTCCTTGTTTTGTAGATGGACAGTGGAGCTTTGTTCTGCTAGCTCTTTTTTTCTGGCTGCTGCAACAACAATGGCATTTACCGGAAAACCTTTACTACACTGTGGATGATCAAAGGGTGGGTTAAGGAACCTATCAGGAAACTCAGGGATAGGCTCAACCACGCCCGGTTCCTTCCAGGCCTGTTGGGAAACTAAATCTATTAGCTCATCCACCTGGGGAAGATACCCAGGACATAAATTTGCCCACCCCGAAAGCCTCCAAGAACACAGATTCCTAGGGAGAAGGTTGGGAGGACCAGCCACATTTCTATCTAAGGAACTCTAGGATGTCTCTAAAAGAGACATCATCACGTGGTAATCGGGAAGATTCTTCTCCTTCATCAAAATCTGTGTCCTCCAAGAGAGACTCCACAGGATAGTCTATGTGCCACCATTTACACTTTTTCTTTTGAGGCACCTCCACCATGGACTGTGCCAGGGAGGTATCGGAAGAAGAGGGGACTCCTGGGGAGGGGGTAGCCTGGAGGCTCCTCGGTACAGGCTGACCTAAGGCAGGAGTAATGAGTTCAGTGCTCAGATCTGATGAAGGACAGAGAAGACCCTTGGTGTGACGAGAAGACTCTAATCCTAGAGAAAGCCCTTTCTGTAAACTGGAAGGCTGACGGACCTGGGGACACTCCCTCCTTCTCCCTCAGAGCCGAAGTCACCAGAAGGGAAAGAGCAGAGCCACCCATGGATCTGAGGCCTCCCGACAGAACAGGACCAGAGCTGTTGAAGGCCGAAGCCTCAAGGGGAAACAACGGATCTAACAAAGTCAGAGCCAAAGGCAACCCCCTAAAGTTGGCGCTGACATCTCGGATCCACGACCCACTCTGATCTGACAAAAATAGAGCAGGGCTGGTTAGGAATACAGTTGGAGGCAAGGGAGGAAGCCTCCCTGGAGCGGACATTGACTCTCTCAAGTACCCAGGTACTTGGGATTCCAAAACCAGGCTGGACTGGAAAAGGAGTCCACAAGGTAGGAGAAGGATCACTCACGGATCCAAGATGGGATGGAGATGGCAAGACCCCCTTCTGGATCTGCACCTTGAGGAACTTTCACATCATCCTGTCCATATTGGACACAGTGAAGCTTTGGGAAGACCTGGAAAATGCCTAGAAAGCATGCCCTGATTAGGATGGAGCTTGTAGGACCTTCGAGGGAAGAGCTGGGGATACTGGTTCCACCTAGAAGGTAGGTGTAAGACTCCTGACCACCAGATCCAAAGCTTTGGGATCTGATGAGGTGCCTGGAGTGGGGGATGCTGAGATCACAATTACTCTTTCTAGATCCGCAGAGGACCTAGGATCCATAGTTGACTTATAGGTGGCTTGGTGCAGAGGAAGACAGATCTGGCACATGCTTTGACATGCTCGTAGCCTCAGACAATGGATCTGAAGAGATCTTTGGATCCCAAGACTTTCTAGAGGCACTCAGATCTGATGTAGACTGATCAGAGACCCTAGATCTTGTCTGACCATGCTACAAAGAATGCCCTGATAAAACTAAGAAGGGGCGCTTCGAGCAAACATGTTTAAGGGGGGGGGTTGAGTCCCACAAATGGAGGATGCAGGCAGTGATCCCTTTAAAATTAGCTTGTTCCTGTTGTCAGCCAAAGCTCAGTGATCTAAGGCCGTACAAAGAACCCACTCTTGGTCCTAAGCAACAATCACATTTCTTGTTGGCATCAGAGTTAGGGATCTTGCACCCACAATGACCAGACAGAGAGAAGCCACATCAACAGGTGCATGAGTGTGCACACACACACACACACACACACACACACACACACACACACACACACACACACACACACACACACACACACACACAGGCAACAGAGAACCCCAGCTACCACTAACAGCAGCCAATAACTGTATTAGCTAAGTTTTAAACTAGAAAAAACATTTTTTGGTAACAGAATAGCAGAGTGCCGATGGCACAAAAGAAAGCTGAGTGAAACTCTAAAGTCACTAACACCTGGGAAAAACAAACAGGAGGGAGGTGAAATAAAGAAGAAGAATCCAAGAACTATACAGAAACATTTTCTTTCTAATATCTGTATTAATCTCCAAAATGGCGAACACCACTAGCTTGAGACTGGAACCACATTTGGATGCAAAGTGCGGCAAATTAAATTTGGGGAGTTGAGGAAAGTAAGGTGCATTATGGGTAGAGGGAGGAGCTTGAGACTCAGATACTAAAGTCCTGGAAAGTAGATGAGCCAGATCTGATATCAGATCTAAGGCCCATCAGTGAAGAAGAATGAAAAGAATATCAGATCTGTGAATATCCTGTAGCCTGCAATAAGCTGTAATGGGAGCTAGACACTTTGTGAACACTCTTGGTACAGTGGCTATTGTAATGGGTATGACAGAACTGGTAACGTGATCTAGACGCACAGAACTTTAAGAAATGCCTGAAATCTGAATGAACAGTGATGTGATGGTAAGTATCTTTTAAATCTAGAGTGACTAGAAAACTTAAATAAGGAAGAAGAGGCAACAGGTTTTGAAGTGACAGCATTTTGAACTCTGGCACTATCATAAAAAGGTTTAGGAAAGAAAAACTGGTCTTCAAGCATTTTCTTTTCTCTGGCAAAAAAAACATCCTTGAATAAAAACTTTTATCCCACCTGGAAAGGAGGAACTGGTTCGTCACTTTCTGTAATAATATGTAATGAAGAACAGGTGGAAATAAGAGTTTGGTCCAGAGGATGAGGGATTACCCCTGAAAAGGAGGAATTTACTTCCACTGCCATCTGTTACCTTGACAAATGATTTTCAGAACCCAGTTGCCTGAAACTATCTGATGCCAACGAAAAAAGCGGAGAGTCAGACTTCTTGGAAGGGAAAAGGAGCTGCTGTTAGAGTGGGAGGGGACAGGGGAAATGGGACAAGATCCCTTAAACAGTCATTCTGACTTGTTTGACTGTACTTGGTTGGGGGGGGGGTGCTGAATGCTTTTTGGAACCCCCTTGCCATTTCTTTTTAAATGTCTGTTTACATGCATTCTCTTAAGGCTGTTTATTTATTTTTGCCAAAACTGGATGAGAGGTTAGAGAATCCCTTAGAAATTTTGAAAAAGTCCTGAAAAATCTTAGAGATTCCCTGAATCAACATAATCCTCTCATCATATTTTTGACCACCTTTGCAACAAATGGGCCAAAAACAATCTCTATCCAAAGGAGAATTTAAAATCTCAGTTTTAACATCATCTGGGAGGTTCTCAGAATGCAGTCAGGCAAACGTTCTCAACACAGTACCAGTGGCCAAAGTCTTTGAAGTATCATCAACTGAATCACACGCACACTGTAAACAATGAGGTGTCTTGTAGAAAAGAAGAAATTACATTATTTGAAGCACATTTTTCCTCACAAGAAGTAAATACAGACAAAACATTCCTCATACTTTTACAGTTAGTCAGAACAAACATTAACATATGAGTGTGACAGTTCAAAATTCTGAAAATCAGAGTTGCAGAAGCATACACTTTTTCCCCAGACTTATCAATAATCTTCCCATCCTTATCAGAAACATTAGGATTGGAATTAACTAAATGTTTAGCAGCAGTAGGGATAACTAAAGCTATTGCTGATGGGTCCAGTTTGGGAACAGTAAATAAAAACAAAATACCGAAGAACTTTATACATCCTATTTGCCTTTTTAGGAGCATCTGGCTGACTATCAGGAAAACTACAGGCAGTAAAGCACATGTTCTCCAAAGCTGAAAGAACTGGAGGAATGGGTGAAGGTTCTGGAAATTCCTTCTGAGGAAGCTCAGTGTTCTCCCACTGAAACCACTGGACCATTCTGGAAACAGTATCAAAGAAAGACATCTGCCTAAATTCTCCTCTGAGTCTGAATCAGAAATCTGAAGAGAAAACCCTGCATCTGTCCCTTCATTTTCCTGTCCAGATTCAGAATCTTGAATCTCTGTGAGAAAAGAGGTATCCTTCTTTCTTTCACCAAAAACTATTTGATAAGGAATATCCTGAATTAAACCCTGGACCAAATACAGTACATTGATCCTGTCAAAGAAATTTGACAGGAGTAGATACATGTTAAGTTTTTTGTTTCTTTTTGGAAAAAATTGAGCCAGCAGTTTTATTAATGGCAGCAGCAGCTTCCCAAGAACAGGCGCAACATTCTGACTAAACAGAGAAGTCTTTCCTGTTCCCTCTACACGGTCAACAAGTGTAGCCTTCCCTTGACCACTGAGGGGACCCCAACAGCTGCAAAGACCATTGCTTACACCTCCAGTTTATAGTGGCTGCAAGTGCTACAACAGAGGGAACCGAGGTAAAAGAGGAATAGTCTGAGGTAGTAAAACTAATGGTCACAGCACAGTCACCCACCTGCTGATGAAGCAAATTGCTAGCCTGCTGTTGTGGCAAAGGTTGTTTGATTATTACTATTTTATTTAATTTTTTTTTTTTTGTGGCTGGAAGAAGAAGTGACAGTTTGTTCTATGGTCAAGCCAAAAATGGTGCCTCCTTCCCAGGTAAAACAAGCAGCAAAAGCCAGTACAAATATAAGTTCTTTTAAAAATGTTTTTTTCACAGAAAAAAAAACAGAGTAAAAGGCACTTTAACAAAGTTTGCCATCCCCAAAAAGGAAAATAAACAATTTCTCCAGAGGAAAACAATGTCTTTTAAGTACTTTAAACAACTTTTAAACAGACAGAAAAAAAGAGTGCTCCCATTTAAAAGTGCAATACAGCCTCAAAGTACAGTTGTGTACACTTACCATAAATGTAGATGTTCGAGTGTATTCACTGTTGCAGTCATTACATTTGGGTTATCTGCTTGCAGGTAGCCCTCAGTCGGCCTGATTAACAAAGTCTTGGGTCCTGCATCAGTTGCTGTCCCTTCTTCCATGACGTCAGGGGTATAAAACATGCAGCCGATGCCATTACATCAGTTTTTCTTGCCCCAGATGTCAGATGCTCCCCTAATGGGAAGCAATTAAATATAAAAGTACAAAGATATACCGCCAAGAAAAAAGCAAATACACCAAAAAGGCTTTTAAGCATAGTAAACGAAAGTAGAGGTATAGCCAAAAGAAGTTAGGGGCCTGGAGGGAGGGTAACCAGGACTGCAACAGTGAATACACTCGAACATCTACATTTATGGTAAGTGTACACAACTGTACTATGTTCTTCGTGTTTCACTGTTGCAGTCATTACATTTGGGTAGATTCCCAAAGCTATGGCTGGGAGGAGGAATTTAGACAACATTAGGGCCAGCTAAAAGGCCCTGCAAGACTGCAGTGGCAAACCAGCTCTGGATTTAGAGAAAATTGACAAATGATAATGCTTGGTGAAAGTATGTACAGAACTCCAGGTAGCAGCTTCTAGGATGTCCCTGGTAGGGATGCCTCTGAGAATGGCTGTAGAGGTAGATGCAGCCCTAGCGGAGTGAGGTCTGATCCCCTGGACGGTAGGTTTACCACGGTGCTTATAGCAGAAATGAATGCAATGGCTTATCCATTTAGAAATGGTTTGGTTTGAAACAGCCTTCCCCGCTGCCCCTGCTGCAAATGCCACCAGCAGTTGTGTTCAGATTTCCTTTGAGGTTTAGTCCTGTCCAAGTAGGATCTAAGAAATGCAGTATCCGTTCCCCTTTATTCTGTGGATTGGGAAAGAAGGTTGACAAATGAATGGACTGATTAAGAGCCACACTGGATACCACCTTGGGCATGAAGGATGGATGCGTTCTGAGGGACACCCTGTCCGCTTGAAAGATGGTGATGGGCTCCACTGCCATAAAGGCCTGTAATTCAGATACCCTTCTAGCTGAAGTGATTGTTAAAAGGAAAGCTGTTTTCCAAGAAATAAATTTTAAGAATGCAGTAGCAGCTGGCTCGAAAGAAGGTAGAGCGAGTTTCTCCATGACAAAGTTAAGGTCCCAGGCTGGGGTTGGAGCTCTCCTTGGTGGTCTCAAATTTTTGGCCCCTCTGAGGAACTGCTTGAGCAGTGGATGAGACAAGAGGGGAGGTTCTGTGTTATAATGATCTGAAATGGCTGAGGCGTGGATTTTAATGAAGGAAAAAGACAGGCCCTTGTGAAGCATCTCAGTTAAGTATTGTAAAATTTGAAGTAAATTGGGGGCTGCTGTGCTCATCCCTTGAGACTGGTTCCAGGTAACAGAATCTTTTCCATTTTTCAGCATAAAATTTTCTAGTACTAGGCCTCCTTGCCTCTAAAATGATATCCATCACAGGTTTGCTGAGGGATGGTAAAGGAGAGATTAAGTAATTAGCCAGGCTGCAAGGTTCAGTGTTAGAAGCTGAGGGTGCAGAATCTGGTTCTCCTGCTGAGACAGCAGGGAAGGAGTCTGAGGCAGGTGCCATGGAGATAACCATGACACACTGCGCAGGAGGGGGCACCAGTGTTGGAGCGGCCAGTCTGGAGAAATCAAAATCATCCTTGGTTTGCCCTGTTTGATTTTTAGTTGTACTTTGGAGAGCAGAGGCAGAGGGGGGGAAGGCATAGACTGATAGTTTTTTCCAGCTGAAGGACAGAAGCATCCACTTTCCAGGCTTGTTTGTGGGGAGTCCTTGTGCAAAATTTGTCCAATTGGTAGATCTGGGGAGAGGCAAACAGGTCTATATCTGGGGTCCCCCATTTGCTGGTCAACATGTTGAAAATCCATGGTTCCAGTTTCCCCTCGTGTGGGTCCATGAGGTTTCTGCTTAGTCAGTCTGCCAGTGTATTTAATTTTCCTGGCAGGAATTTAGCTTGTAGGTGCAGTTGATAGCTCAAGGCTGTGTTCCACAATTCGACGGCTAGTCTGCAGAGGGGGTAAGAATGTGGACCCCCCCTGCTTGTTTATGTACCACATAACAGTGGCATTGTCCGTCTTTACCATTAGTTGTCCTAGAAGAATGTTTTTTTTTCATAGATTTTCATAGAATGGTACTAAGCTAACTGCCCTTGCGAGCCATTTTAAGCCTAGCCAATTATCCTTAGTGAGACTCAAACCCTGCACCTTGTGTTTGTAAGGCAAACACCTTAACCATTAGGCCACCTTCCCAACCCCCTTGTGGTCCTTGAAGGCTGTCAGAGCATTCTGTACAGCTAACATTTCTTTTTCATTGATATGCAGGTGCATTTGACTTGGGATCCATTTGCCCTGAATGCACTTCCCTGCCAGGTGAGCCCCCCCATGCATAGTCTGATGCGTCTGTTGTTAGGGTTTGGGCGGCAGGGTGGTGTGAAATGTAGTCCCTTGTTTTGGTGGCAGGCCTCTGCTTACCAAAGGAACTCTAGTCGTAGGCAAGGTATGACAGGAATCATTGTTTCTAGGTCTTGAGAATGTTGACATCATAGGCTTTTTAGATACCACTGTAGTTTCCTCATATGCAGTCTTGCATATGGAATTAGAAGAATGCAGGAGGCCATGAACCTCAAGGCTTGCAGTATTTGCCTTGCAGATAGCAGGGTTTTTGTGGCCACTTGTTTGAAGTAGGTTGTCAAATTAGTTTCTCTGGCGTGAGGTAAGTCATCTGGGAAGTTGCATTCAAGCTTCCTCCCAGGAATATAATTTGTTGACAGGGTACCAGGTGTGATTTCTTTTCATTTTTGGTGTACCCCAGACAAGTCAGAACCCTTTTCACAAAGGCCAGATTATTCAAAAGTATGTCCTGGCTTTCTGCCCGAATTAGACAATCGTCCAGGTATGGGTATATTTGAATATTTCTTTGCCTGTAAAATGCAGTAACTGGAGCTAGGCACTTTGTGAATACCCTGGGCGCAGTAGATAAGCCAAAGGGCAGTGCACAGAACTGATAGTGCGTGTAGCCTACTTTGAAGCGTAGGTATCTTCTGCAAGATTCCCTGATTGGGATGTGCAGGTATGCTTCTTTTAAATCTAGTGTTGCCAACCAGGCATCTTTGCCTAGCATAGGAATTAATTGGTGAAGAGTCAGCATCTTGAATTTTGGAATCTTCAAAAAGGTGTTTACAGTAGACAGGTCCAGAATACGACATCATGAATTGTCTTTTCTGGATACCAGGAAAATTCTCAAGTAGAAACCTTGTCCCTTTTCCTCTTCTAGTACCAGTTGAATAGCCCCCATGCTTAAGAGAAAGAAAGTATTTGTTTTTGGGCCTCTACCCACTGATTTGGGGGGTAAGTCTGGCCACCCACTTGGTTTTGGCAATGTGTGGAAGTGAAATCTGTATCCCTGGGACACTATATTGAAAACCCATTTGTCCTGGGTAATGAGTTCCCAAATCTTTGCATGAAGAGCAATCTTTCCCCCCAAAGGGGCAGTCAGTTGACAAGTACTTGGAAATTTTAAAAGAAAGTCATTGAGACAGTTTACCATTGGGGGAGTCTTATTATTCCCAGATTTGGAAGCGGAGGCTCCCCACTGCTTAGTTCTGTGTGTCCCCTGGGACTGAAACCTGGGTTTTTTGCTGTGTCTGGGTTTGGCTTGAGAAGACCTGGAAGGGGCTGGAAAGGACCAATTCTTAGTGGGCCAGTGCCTACTAAATCTAGGAGGCTAAACTTGTAAAAAATCTTTAACAGTTTGCATAGATTTAGCTTTATCTTCCATCTTTTTAAGAACTTTCTCAGCCTTGTAGCCAAACAGGTAGTCCTGATTTAAAGGAGCATCCAGCAATTTAGCTTTAACATGATCAGGCAAAGACTGCTCCTTAAGCCAAGCATGCTTTCTGAGCACAGACCCAGTAACAGCAGCCCTACAAGAGACCTCTAATGAATCAAAAGCACATTGCAAAGTATGTTTTCCAACTTGTTCAGCAGAATGCATTAAATCCTGTAATTCTTTATTTTCCACACAGTCAGGAATCAACATCATTTTTCTGTTTATGCAGTCCAATAACATGTTGCTGATATTTTAACATATGAAACTGGCAGTTTAAAGCCCTAATGGCCAAGGTTGTAGAAGTGTAAACATTCTTACCCCATCTATCCAACGCCCTGGAGTCTCTATCAGAAGGGGTAGGATTTTTAGCAGTAGAAGCCTAAATGCCCTTGGGCCCCTGTGAAATAGTCTCTGGATCTGCAATAGGATTTTTGAAAAGGAACTTGTGGGACTCAGGGACCCTATAGTATCTGTCAGGTTTTCTGGGAGCAGGAGGCAGGGAATCAGGGGCCAAACTATATTCCGAAAAAGCATCATCAATAATGTCTAGTACAGGAGGAATAGCTAGAGGCCTATGCTGAGGTAGGAGAAGGAAATTCCTAAGCCTCTTTTTTGAATCAGAAAAATCCTGGCTTTCCCAGTGGAAATGCTCCCTTAGAGTATGTAAGGTTTCCCCAAAAGAAAAATCCTCAGGAGGGGAAGCAGAGGGAATGGAATCCTCTGCATCAGAATCTTCATAAGTAGATAAGGGCAAATCCAGATCATCAGAAGAATCAGAAAAAACAGAATCCTGATCAGAAGATTCATAATCAACTTCAGTCCTACGCCTCTTAGAAGGGGGGGGGGTGGCTACCCCTGATTAGAGTTATTAGATCTTGAGCCATTCTTATCATCTGTTTTTAGGCATAGAGGCCCGAGCATGTGGCCTGGGCATCGGTTTTTTAGACATGGATCGAGATTTAGGCCTAAGTAAAGAAGGAGGCGTCAGTTTAATATGCAAGTCCGTAGGCCTGAATACACCCTCAGAAGCCGTTGCCTGCACAGCGGCTCTGGACCCATCCAAGGTAGAGACATCCGCGGGTTCCATAGTTGAAGCATCTCGCAGCATACTGGCTCCGAATGGGTCTCAGCAGAGGCCTGCAAATCAGAAGTAGTGGGTATCAGGGGCTGTGAAAGCACCTCACTGAGTACTGGCGAACTGGCAACTGGCTTAGGACAAGCATCGTTGACAGTTTTGGACCTTAGCGGCCTGTCTCTGTCTTTATCTTTGTGTTTTTTCGGAATCCCGGTAGTCGGATGGCTAACCGACGACATTTCTGGATAATTAAACCGAGAACCAAAATATTTAGAGGCGAAAATATACCAACGACAGATAGTGCGCTGACTAAATAAAGCACAAAACCAACAACAAGGTACATCGTGTTCAGGGCCTAGGCAAGGAATACAGTACGAATGAAAATCTTTATGAGATATTTGCTTTCCACAAGTAATTCAATTATTAACTTTTACTGACATCAGTAAGGAGCAAGAACAAGTTTCCCCAATGGGGTACTTAGCTTTAGTTGAAGACTTTGGTTCTGAAACTCAAAAACGAAAATTTCAGGAGTCGGACGAACGGCACTTGCAAACTGCTTCTGCTTCGGGCACCGCAGAAGAAAGACTGATGTAATGGTGTCAGTTGCATGTTTTATACCCCTGATGTCATGGAAGAAGGGACAGCAACTGACGCAGGACCCAAGACTTTATTAATCAGGCCGACTGAGGGCTACCTGCAAGCAGATAACCCAAATGTAATGACTGCAACAGTGAAACAGAAGAACATTAGTCCGTTAAAACAAACTCCTAGCCTTAAAATAACTTTCCAATCTAGAGACTGTTATCAAACAATTTTTAAAAAGGAAAAATTTTCTCCAAAGGGAACTTATCTGCCTGGCAAAGAATCAGCACAAGCAGACCACTGATCCTCAAAAACCTCAGAATAGTGTACCCTTAGGAAGCAGGAAAGCTCTGGAGGGCTTGGCATCCAAATCTGTCTTTTTAGTCAGCTCAGCTTAAGGTGGAAGGTGCCCTGAAGCTTTGGAAGCTAGTCAGCCGTTATATCCTTGCAGGATACAACCCATATAGCTTAGGCTAGTGCAGCAATGATTAATATGAAGAACATATACACAGATTCATGTAAGTAAACACAATATCAACCACATCTCATTAAAAGAATGTCTTTCCTACACTTACGCCCAACTGACGACTCTTCTGAAATACTGGCTGTCCCACCTAACAGCTTGTACCTGGGGCAGCTACTCCCTTCTCTGATCCAAACTATTGTCTTGCTTTACATTCTCTATACCAAAGTGATGCTGAAAACCTCAGTACATTCCGCATTACTTTTGCCTCCACAATGATTACCACAGGCAGCTGTCTTTAGACTTTCAACATACTTATAATGTACAACTTATTTTATTAATGGATTTTTTATAAACACCTTATTTAAATTATCTCTTAAGACATAGGCAAACATACATTAACAAAAAAGGAAACAAACCATTTTAACATTTTTTCCACTTAAATACATCACATATATGTTCTTTGCTACTAACATCAGTCCAACATTACAAAAAAAACTGCAGAACTCCTGCCTTCCCTTAAACCTCACTCCCCGGTCCTCCTCCTAAACATTATTATGCATATAGTGGTCCTACAATTTTCATTTACTTGTATGTAATTTGCTCCTTCCCTTTTCTAAAGATCCCTCTTCCAGTTCTTTTCTCTCTCTTATAATATTGAACACCGCAACACAACAAATACAGTTGGTGTAGACTTTGACTTCCATCTTCTAATAATTGCTTTTTTTGGTAGCCAACAGAATTAAGCTTAATAAGACATTATTATGTCTAGGCAATTCAGATCCTGTATTCCAGCTCAGTAGAATAATTTCCTTACACCATTTGCTCACCCAATATTTCAGACACAGTACCCTGTAGGAAATTTTCAAAATCTGTCAACTCATTACACTTCCAAAACATATGTTCCCAGTCACCTATTTCTTCCCCATCACACCTCCAACATTTGCCATCTACCCAAATAAAAATTAATCTATTTTAAGTCTGCTTGGGGTATACAAGTACCTATGCAAACACTTCCAAGCAAAGACACTAAAACTTCTGGATTTGGTTGCATACTTGGGAGCCATAAATATGTCTTCCCATTGTTTTCTTGTAAATTGTTTTTTCAGTTTCTCTTCCCTAGCCTTTTTAATCACCTGACTGATTCTTACATAGTTATCATGTAATGTTTTATATGTCCTACTAAATATCACATTTTTAACAACTGCTTCTGTTCTAAGTTCAACTAAAAACTCTACCACGGCAGGTCTCTTACTTAACATCCCCTTTTCTTTCTCTTTGCTTGTAGTCTAAGATCAAGCCCTGGTAGGGAAGACAATCCAAATGTCTTCTTGGCCTCATCCCAGTCTATTACCATTCCTGCTTCCACCCTCATAGGTTCATAGGTATGGACTAGGCTATTGGCCCTAGGGCCTATATAAGCCTAGCCAAAAAGGTACCCTGGCTTTCGCCACCCAAGAAATTTATCCTCCTATGCCCCTTAAACCTGCCCCTTCCCTTTAAACTAAAACTTTGTTGAAGCACCTTTTGATTTAATTACAGCATTCAGTCTTCTTGGGTACACATCTGGCATCAATTAAAGAGACTCTGATTAACCCCAAATAAAGTTTGGCTGTCCTAGTAGGATTTTCCTGACAGTTACTCAGTTGCCTGCTACAGCAAAAGCCATGGTTCACAGAGAGCTTACAAAGCATCAAAGGGATCTCGTTGTTGAAAGGTATCAGTTAGGAGAAGGGTACAAAAAAATTCTACAGCATTGAATATACCATGTAACACAGTGAAGACAGTCATCAAAAAGTGGAGAAAATATGGGACAACAGTGGTGTTGCAAAGAACTGGACATCCATCCAAAATTAATGAAAAGACCAGATGAAAACTGGTCAGGGAGGCTGCCAAGAGACCTACAGCAACACTGAAGGAGCTGCAGGAATTTCTGGCAAGTACTGGTTTTGTACTACATGTGACAACAATCTCCCGAAGTCTCCATATGTCTGGACTATGGCATTGGGTTGCAAAATGGAAGCCTTTTCTTACACAGAAAAACATCCATGCCCAGCTAAAATTTGCAAAACAAAAGAAGTCTCCCAAAAGCATGTGGGAGAATGTGTTATGGTTTGATGAGACCAAGGTTGAACTTTTTGGCCACAATTCCAAAAGGCATGTTTGGCGCAAAAAAAACACTTTGCATCACCAAAAGAACACCATCCCCATGGTGAAGCATGGTGGTGGCAGTATCATGCTTTGGGGTTGCTTTTCTTCAGCTGAAACTGGGGCTTTAGTCAAGGTGGAGGGAATTATGAACAGTTCCAAATACCAGTCACTTTTGGCCCAAAACATTCAGGCGTCTGTCTGCTAGAAAGCTGAAGATTAACAGTAATGTCACCTTTCAACACGACAATGACCCCAAGCATACATCCAAATAAACAAAATAGCTTCACCAGAAGAAACTTTAAGTTTTGGAATGGCCCAGTCAGAGCCCAGACCTAAATCCAATAGAAAATTTGTGGGGTGACCTAAAGAGGGCTGTGCACAAGAGATGCCCTTGCAATCTGACAGATTTGGAATGCTTTTGCAAGAAAGAGTGGGAAAATATTGCCAAGTCAAGATGTGCCATGCTGATAGACTCCTACCCATGAAGACTGAATGCTGTAATTATATCAAAAGGTGCTTCAACGGTATTAGTTTAAGGGTGTGCACACTTATGCAACCAGCTTATTGTACGTTTTTTATTTTTTTTCCCCTAACAGATTTGTTTGTTTTTCAGTTGAATTGTACAGGTTATAGGTCACATAAAAGGTGGGAAAAGTTTTGAAATGATTTATTGTGGTCTCATTTTTTTATATCACCAAAACCTAGCATTTTAACAGGGGTGTGTACACTTTTTTATATCCACTGTATATATTTAAATATAATTTCAGTAAACCCTGTCAAATGTGCCTTTAGTCAACAAAGTTCACTGCTAAGTTTTGCATCTGAAAGCACTTATTGCTGTGTGCTGGAAATGTCAAAGGTAGAAGCATCAATTGCTCTTGTGCTGTGTGACGGCTAAGTAGGGGCTTGTTCTAATGCTGAAACTATGGGGTATACCAACATGCTTAGCATTAATGGTGATAGTGTGTGCACAAATGCTTGTGGATTAGGGTTTGAACGAGGGCTTGGTAAACAGAGATGGTTCTGTGTGTGTCTACACGTTTATGAAATGATGTGTGTGTGTGTGTGTGTGTGTGTGTGTGTGTGTGTGTGTGTGTGCGTGCACATGCGTGCAAGTGTTTGCAAGTTAGGGTTAGAGGAAGGCTAGATAAAATGATAGACAGTGTTGTGTGTGTTGCTGCACGTGAAGCATGTTTGTGAAGGTATTGTATAGTGGGCTGTGAAGGAAGGGTTTCTCATAAGTTAATGTGCATTGTTTGGGTTAAGAGCAGTGGCAGGGTTTGGTTCCAAGAAAAATAATTGCAGTTCAAATAGAGCTGGAGTCAAAATACTGAAAAGAAAACATCAACTAATGATCTATCAAAAAAAATTATGGGAGGAAATCTCCCTTGCATTCCCCAATGTAGCTGCCATCCACACCTCCTGCTACTTACATATACCAAATTGGAGGCTGTACAACAGTAAAGGAAAGCCCCCCAGCCCCCCCCCCCCTGACCTGTACTACACTGAGATCACATAAACTGGTTCAGTTAAAAAAAAAAAAAAAAAAAAAGCTCCAAAAGCAACTAGTAAATCACAACCTTCCTCAAAGACAACCCCCCCCAACTACCTCAACACCACTCCTGCACACTTAACCCCTACTACAATAAAAAATAAAACAAAACCACAGCCAATAAAACAGGATTAATTGTAAAAACACTAGTCTTATTTAATTCAGTTAAGAAGCACATAAAACAATGTGGATACGATTAGCACACAAGTGAAGTCGTGGTGTGGACCACAAAAGGACAGCATGTGTGTCTATATGTAAATATATGGATTCACTTCAGAATCTCTAAAGCCCAAAATATTGAATTTCAAAACACTGAGACCAAAATCTCAAGCTTAAAATGTTGAAAACTCAAAACACTGAATCCCATAATATCGAAAAAAAAAAAAAACACAGGACACCAACACTTACAATATTCCAGCACAACTACATACAGAAAAAAATAAAAGGCAAACCATATTACACTTCTCCAAATATAAATGGGGGGGAAGCCCTCCTCACCCCTAACATCCACTGCTACTTAAATATTTCAACTCCAGCATCGCACTTCACTACACTAAGATGAGTTATGTTGTAGTATAGCAAGTTAGAAGGGAACATGACTCTTCTCTTTCGGCTTTTCCCGGTTAAGGGTCGCCACAGCAGAACTCCGGTCTGCTAATGATTGGCAGTATATTTTTACGTGCTGGCTTGCCGGGCCTAATGCACAACCTTCAATGAAGGAACGCTCATTCACGCATGTCGACACACAGAAGATGCTCCAACTGAGAATTGAACGTGCAATGTCTAACTGTGAGGCGACAACGCTACCGCAGCATCACCACCACCACAGTTAGAAGGGAACATGACTAAGGTTACAAAAGGCAGTCATGAAGCACGTAATGGTATGTTTGCCATTTTGTTCTGTGTAGTGCGATCTAGGAGTTGATATATTTAATTAGCAGGGGGTGCAGGAGGGCTTGCCCCGCTGCTTATAGTTGAAGTGTAATACATTTCTGTATGTAATTGTGCTGGAATATAAGTGTTGTTGTCCTGTGTCAACACACTACTAAGCATGTACTGAGAATGAATCTCAGTGCATGCAGAACTTTTAAACAAAAGAAAACTTTGACTCTTCACACTCCCTGATAATTATATATAATTATATACACCAACTCCGAGATCACACAGTTCTCGTAGAAAGGGCAAATGCACCAACATGGGCAATAGTCTGATCTGCTACTTTTGCCAACAGGTGTCAACCGTCTGTTTAGTCGATCAAGCTGTGTTGACTAAACAGATATTGACCAAAGTGGCAGAATGCACATATATATAAAATGTGTTTATTTGTGTGTGTGTGTGTGTGTGTGTGTGTGTGTGTGTGTGTGTGTCTAACTAATACAAACACACACGTGTGCACAAGTCTGAGATACTGGTAAAAGAATCCCAATCACACAGGTTAAATAAAATCCCTTCCAGGACTACTTTTAAACATATGCCCTTTCAGTGCTGAGACAAACTTTGCTCCCTCTATTTTGAGATCAATGTAGTCAGCCTTATTTTGTCTTATTTTTCAGGGTAAATTTTAGTTTGCACTTTTTTCACTAAGACAGTTGATAGTTTACTGATTCTAGTTGTACAAAGACGTAATGAACAACAGTGACCTGTTCATCTTACCGTGCATGTAGCCTGGGTTAAGGGCTTGCATCCTTTTCGATGAACACCAGACGTTGCATCTGACCTTTCAGAATAACAAAAAGCAAAAAAGAAAAGCACAGCCCATTATAGAAATTCGACAGGTATAACTCTCTATTATTTGGTTATGTTCTGCTTCAGAATGTGATGTTTACCTGTTTTGAAACCAGGAAAGGACTCCATTATCCAGTATAACCCAGCAGAGTTTCCAGCCAAAAAATCGTGAACTCTACGAAAAAAGATACAATAAAAATATAGTCAAAGCAGTCGCCTTAACATGAACACAAAACAAATTCATATTGATTTAGACAACCTATTTTATGTTAAGGAGTATCCCCTGCTGAAAGATGTGCAGGTAACCTAGGTAAGCTGTTTAGTGTGGGTCAAGGGTTTCAATGACCATGTTCAGATGATGCCACCATATTAGATATATTTTTTTTGTAAAAATGAGGCACAAGATATTTGATTCCACTGGCTTGAGGAGATAGAAGGAACTGTATATGTTGTACTTCACTGTCCCCTTGCAATGATGCACTTGAATGAGGAAGCTACAGATGTAGTTTGGCCTGTGGTGGCAAGAAACTGCTTACCTGGTGTGCAGTCCTGAATGCATCTTAAACGTTGAAAGGCCAGTCTTACCTCTGCATTACTGTGTTAACAGCATGGACACACTTAAGATTAATGTATTCTCTAACCAAATAAAAAGGTAAAAAGAGCCTGCAGGTGATAATTTTCACTCAGGTATGGTAAAATTAAATATAAACTTTAAGATAATTTGGCCTTCTCACAGTAAAGAAAATGGAAAAAAAATACTTTTCCTTACCAATGCCTTCTCAGCATAACTATGGGACAGGGAAGCCTATGTAAATAACCTGCACACTTGTTACTCTGGATTACATTAAAATGGTAATCTCAGAGGCAGTACTGGCTGTCTGCAGATTACCACTTACTATATGGAACTGACAAACAGTTTTTCATCTTAAACTCTGTTGAAGGATGCTGCAGCGAGTTTTGTGAATGGTAAGAAAGAAGGTTAAAGCATTACCTCTGATGCTTAATGGAAGATTGCCATTGCTGCATAATATCTGTAATACATTTAGTTCAAGAAACTTGCTTGTTAATTTGCTAGTATAGATAGCTCGCTTGCTTATAATTTATTTCCACTGACTAGACGTAATAACAAATATGCCCACTATCAAAATAAAAATATAAAGAACATTACAGAACTCAACAGCCAGTGTACCTAGACAGGCTGGAATACAACATGAAAGGGCACACACGCCATGCGCTTCCTAAGTGAAAAAGGACTAGGAAACAAAGGGACTAGAAAGTATATCTAGTTAAAAGACTGCAACACAGAATGTCGCAGAAACATTTGGGATTAAGATAAAAGACGGTCCAAGCAATCTAATGACAAAAAAGTACCGATGACTTTCACACCCTTCAGAAATATCTTGAAAAGTAGTGAAATACCTCTACCTGTGCATACAAATATTTAATAAGGGTAGTTATGGGGGTTTGGTCCTACTGATGAACTTTTTTTTTTATAGCATTCCCTTCCTGACTGTGAGTCAAAGTTGTTTTAATGCATCTGATGCAGTGTGGTATCCATTTTAAGCCTCTGTCACCTCAATCTACTTAATTATGCTACTATAAATGGTATTGCCTCTCCTCCAGCTGGGTTACTAGCCTTTCTCTTTCGCTAAGCTAGTGAAGCGACAGCATGGGAAGTGAGCAGGCCAGAGAGAGTGTATAGTAGCTATGCAAAGGTGTCTACTACAGTAATGGTGGTGCTACCCCTCATACACTGGTATTCCATTTTACAGGGCACTGCTTTTAACTTGGCATGGTTTAGGGAGTATTCCCACCTACACCTGGCCTGAGTCTCCAATGAGGACTCCAAAGAGGCTCTCACACACAGTACATCCCTTACCTCTCCCCAGAATGGTGACAAAACAGGCAGAGCATCAGCTTTTCTCTCTCCTTCCATGCTGGCTTGTGGAACCACCCAAGTCACTAACTGCACCAGGGCCATCTCCATCATAGTCAAGACTTTATCAGTCGACCCCAAAAGAGCTGGTTTATGACACTGTTTTGGTGAAGCTTGTCTTGCTGTGCTGCGGTTTTCATTCTACTTTTGTATTAGTGATGTGTTACACTGTTGCTCTGCCTGCCAGTGCATATGTTTTGGTTTCCTTGAGTATTCTGCATCCGAGTCCTGTGTGTGTGTGTGTGTATGGAATAGGCTACCAAATTACATTAAAGAAAGTATTAGTTTAGATATTTTTTAAGAACAGCATGGTTAGTTATTATGAGAAGGGCATTAATTAAATATTTGTATGCATGTCTAATGTCAGAAACTGTTTGAGTTTTTTGGAATGTGCATTAATATATACACATATATGTGTGTGTGTGCGCACACGTGCGTGTGTCTATATATATGTGTGTGTGTGTGTGTGTGTGTGTGTGTGTGTAATGTTCATTTTATACTAGAATTGCTAATCACCTTTCACCATTTACGCTGTTCACATGACTGCTGTGGAACTGGGCTTCTCATCTAACATACTGTTTTCCTTGAGTTTTTCCATATGGACACCAAAGCTTTCTCTTACCTATTAATGGGTGATTGGAAGGGATTACCCTTTAAAACAAGTGTGTTTATGTGGGCTGCTGATCCCAGACTAACTAAGATTTCTACTGAAGGTTTAAATACCCAGTAAGCATTTGTGTGATAATTCAAAAAGATAAATATTGCACATTCACTAATAGAACCCACATACTAATAATAACCACAAATTTCCACTCTCCCTGTGAAAAAATGCAGTGATGGTGAACTTTGTGTGCCAGGAGCTTTTGCCACACCAATCCCAAGTTAATTCAGTGCACTTCAAATGAGCAATGTATGCAAAAGCAGTGTATTTGGTAACTCGGGTGTTGGTGATCACTGACATGTCACCCAAAACGTTGTGGCGTGTGTCATCTTTGACGTGTGTCACAGGTTCACCATCACTACATTAGAAGGTGCCTACTACTTGAAGCCCTACTGAATTTAAGGCTCTGTAGTAACATATCCATTGCCATACTGGACTCACAATTGCAGTTTAAGCATACATCAGTCATGTACAAAAAATAAGGATCCGTTGTACAATGAAACATTAAAAAATGCAAGATATATATATATATATATATATATATATATATATATATATATATATATATATATATATATATATATATATAGACACACGCACGTGTGCGCACACACACACATATATGTGTATATATTAATGCACATTCCAAACTCAAACAATTTCTGACATTAGACATGCATACAAATATTTCATTAATGCCCTTCCCATAATAACTAACCATGCTGTTCTTAAAAAATATCTAAACTAGTACTTTCTTTAATGTAATTTGGTAGCCTATTCCATGCATCAGCTGCTCTCTCAGACAGCCAATTAAGCACACTTCTCATTCCTACAGAATTTTCTACACATTGTCTGACGATTCCCTACTTCGTTTTGATAACCCTAAACATTCCCAGAAATAGTTCTCTAAATGTCCTGTACATCTGAATAAGATCTCCTCTTAAGTTTCTATAAGAGACACTGTACAACTTCACATATTTTAGTATTTCATAATAACTTATATGTTTACATCCATGGATGCCCTTGGCATATTTCTGCTGTACTCTTTCCAGCTTACTCATGCTTGTGCTCTTATAAGGTTTCCATATTGTTATTCCATACTCAAGTTTAGGTCAGCTGTAACTAATAACCAATGATTTCAACAATTATGATTTCTTAGACTTTATAAATATTTTTATACAACTTGTATTTCTTTAACAACCAGTTGATTGATATGATTAAAAAAACTCAAAGTTGGATCTACCCCGGTGCCCAGGTCCTTATATGAATCTACAGTTTCAGTCACTGTGTGCTCTATTAAATATTCACCTTAAAATGCATGTCTTCCAAATCTCATATGCTTAGTTTTTGATGCATTCCTGTGCCCAAATTATCGATTTAGTCAAGTTCTTTTGCAGACATGCCATATTTGTAACACATGTAATCTGTTTACCCAATGTCAGGTCATCTGCATATAGACTACAGAACACCTCAGATGAAAAAGTAAGGTCTGAAAGGTACAATCTAAACAAGTAAGGGCCTAGGACAGAGCCATGTGGAAAACCCTGATTGGAACCAAGAATTTCACCTGTCCAACTGCTGTATGACACTTGCCATGTCCTATTTGTAAGCCATGCAGCCTTCCATCTTATCAAGAGTACATAGTTACCTAGTTGTTCTAATTTACTGATAAGTGTTTTGTGTATTACCCTATCAAATGCTGAAGTTAAATCTATATAAATTACATCGGAGCACAATTTTTCATTCATAGTTGTTATTATTTTGTCATGGAACATCATGTTACAAGTGGTAATAGATTTCTTTTCAACATATGCATGCTGATATACGGTTTCAAGTCCCAGCCTATCCAATTCTGACAATAACTTATACAATATCACCTTCTCCATTATTTTTCCACAACATGAAAGTAGACTTAATGGTCTCTCTGGGTTTGTCCTACTACCTCTATCCCTTGAAGACAGGTTTAATAAGTGCATGTCTCCAATCTTGAGGAATCTCTCCATATTTATATCACCTAGTAAACAGATATGATGGCATTTAAGTTCTTGCTGAAGTGCTCTTATGTCATTATTACTACTTTCGTCTTCTCCCTGCGCTTTGTTCGGATCCAGTTGGTGCACTTCTTTTTCAACATAATCTAATTTGATTCCAGTTTTTGCGGTTAACTGGATGAAATTAGGACAAATTATTACCACCTTTGTGGAGCCAAACTGTTTTGCATAAGATTTTGTATGTATATCTATGTTTTGGAATCTACACACAGTTTATCAATTTGTATGTCTTTACTCCTTCCACATCTTATCTATAAAAATGGTTTCCTATTATGTTCAATATTTTTATATAAATTTTATTCAGTTTTTTTCTTGATCTTGTCTCACACTGCTTAATTTGTTTGTCCAGCTTGTTTATTTCAGTTTTCAAAGTTGTAGTTCGACCTCTTTTCAATTTCTTATATTTTTTGTGCCTCGCCTTAATCGGGTATCTCATTCTTATGGAAATATATACCTCTGATGTGGTATGCCTAGATCCTGATATTAAACTTTTTTTTTTTTGCACTCAATTTCTCTTTCAAAACTTTCTATATCCCATCTGCACTTTTTCCACTGAACACATCACTCCAGTTAGTTTTACATAGTGACTACTTTCCTTGCATATAATCTGTAATTAATCTTCTGTGCACTGAATAGAGTTCAGTTTTGCAGAATTATCTAGCAACAAATTAACCTTTCTAACCTCACGATCACTGCACATCAGTGGTGGAAAAACATGACCTGAAGTAACAGTAATTCCTTTAGGAACACAAACAATGTCTAATATTTTCTGATCCCGGTAGTTTTTTTTTTTTTTATTTTTTGTTAACATTCTGAAGCAATTCTTGTTCCTGTACATATATTATGAAAGTGTCCTTACTAATGTCAATATTATTCCAATCTGTTTCTGGTAAATTTAAGTCCTGAGCTATTATTCTTCCCTCCTGTGTATTCATGCAAGAAATGTACAAATTCCTCTAGGTCATCAGCAACTGACTTTGGTGGTCTACACAATCCAACAACTGTTATATGTTACAGGGTCATCTTTACTGTCACAGTCACACAATCTATAGTATTGGTGTTATCACTGAACATGTAATAATCACAGGTCTGATCTTAAATTCCTACCATAACACCTCCACCTGACTTTTTTTGTTGGAATGTCTGTTACAGTTAAAACATTTATACCCGGACAGAACTGGTTTCTAATCACTGTTTTTTAATCATGTTTCACAAACAGTAACATCAATTTTGTGGAAATTTAGCAAATTTTCCAAAAAAAAAAATAACTTTATTATTAATGCTCCTAGCATTAACAGCCATCAGAGATGGGTGGGAAATTGGCATAGAGGTTAAGGTGTTTACCTTATAAACACAAGGTCCAGGGTTTGATTCTCACATGGGGTAATTGGCTAGGCTTAAAATGGCCCACAAGGGCAGTTAGACTAGTACTAATCTACGAACCTATCAAATGTTGCTATCTCTGAACTGTTAAATTTTCATCTTGGCAAAAATCCTGTTTAGTGTTTGTCAAATACTGCAAAATTTCTTCTAAAAAAATTCTCTATCCTGATCTTGACAAATGTAAGCCATCCTTGCCTGAACATGTGTGCCCCAAACTAGGCTTAAATGCTCTACACATTTACATTTTCTAAAATGGGACATTTCTTCCACGTAGGTATTTACCTAAAAAAATAATTTCATTCACAGTGACCTGACTATCCTTTCTTCATGTGATATGTGAAAAACATGTCCTAACAACAGTACAAGCTACACTATCTATGAGGGCTGTAAGTTTCCTAGTAACAGTGAGAGAATCCTTGCGGATGAGATCATTTGTACACACATGAATGAAAAAATATATATACTTCCTTACATTAAGGAGTTCCAAAGCTTCTCTCGCATCTTCTATTTTTGCTCCTGGCAAACATAACACTATTCGATGTTCACTGTCTTCTCTGCAAATTTAAGCACAAGTTCCTCTACTAATCATTTGCAAGAATATCTTTCCTGACCAAATCTGAAGAATCTTCAACTTCAAATACAGTAATACCTGTTACAAAGGAATGATCTTCATCACCATTAGTCTTATTAATCCCACTGTTTTCATTGTGCATTAAATTTGCAAGCATACAGTTCTCATCCAGCTGGCTTTGTACACCCACAGCTTGAGACATGTAGTCAACATCTGTCTTTCTCTACTTTTTTCTTAGAGTAATGTTCTTCAATTCTTCCACATTAGGTTTTGATTTCTTCATTTTCACCTGTCCCTTGCCTCTTTCTTCTACCTTCTGTTTTGGAAAATTATGCGTTTTTCTGTAGACTGAAGGTTTTTTGATAGAACAATGTTATCGTTCCCTGTACCCGCGGTGGTGATGCTGCGGTAGCGTTGTCACCTCACAGTAAGACGCTGTCCGGTTCGATTCCCAGCTAGAGCGTCATCTGCGTGGAGACATGCATGAATGGGCATACCTTCGTTGAAGGTTGTATGTCAGGCCTGGCAAGCCAGTACGTAAAAATCAAATGCCAATCATTAACGGACCGGAGTTCCGCTGTGGCAACCCCTAACCGGGAAAAGCCAAAAGACACAAACAAATGTTATCGTTCCCTGTAATCTGTGTGGTACATAACAAAGCAGTGTCCTTTTTAGTACACATTATCTTTACTTTACAGACATTTATCAGTTTCTTTTTCTTCCTTGTTATTTGTTGTGAACTTCTTCCTTTCTTTTTTTTTTTGTTTCCATCTAAACACTCGGAATCCTCAGATTGCTGAATACTTGCATCCAGAATTCCAAAGTTGTCGGGAACATCATCTTGTTTCATAAGGGTCGAATGATCTTTACAGACGATAGCCACATCATTTAATAAATGTGTTCTATTTGCTCTTTGCCTAACAATATTTATCTCACGTGTCCAGTCATTAATATATGCAACAACACTTCTCCAAGAAGTGCCAATTTGACAAGTACAATTATCATCAGTAAGTCTAGATTTACTTCTAATAACATCCGTGGTGGTGCAACGGTAGCGTTGTTGCCTCACAGCAAGAGGTTCTCCTGTTCGATTCTCGGCTGGAGTGTGGGGAGTGCCTTTTGTGTGGAGTCTGTATGTCCTCCCCGTGGTTGGATGGGCGTTCGAAAGACATGCGTAATGGGCGTGCCTTCGTTGAAGGTTGAACGTCGAGCTGGTACCTCAGCGTTCGTGAAAAATCTACTGCCAATCATTAGTGGACTGGAGTTCCGCTGTGGCGACCCCTAACCGGGAAAAGCCGAAAGACAACAACAATGGTAAACAAATAATCCAACTTTTTACATGAGGAACACATATCAGTGTTATCAGGTGTTACTTTTAAATATGCAAAGCATTTATTACACTGTACAAGATATTTGTGCTTTAGCAGATCATTAATGGCATACTCATTTAAGGAATCCATATTCAGCTTCAAATGAATAAAAAATGATAAAAGAAAAGAACAATCAAAATCAGTAACTACAAAAATTAGAGAGAATTTGAATTCTGTGAAAAAAATCACACAAGTAATACACAACTAAAGTCCAATAAAGTTATTGTTCTGACCATACAAGTTGTGAGAGTCAGACAAAAGCTGTAATTCTTTTATGTTGCATGCTCACTATTCATTCACAGTTGCACTTCTTTTTAATAGTAAAGATCAATAAATCACAAATCAAGACATGACTGTTTACCTAAGCTCTGGATTGTCTTCTCTGCAGTCTGTGAGAATTTATAGCTGATGAGGCCCCTTGGAGTGGGCTACAGCTAGCCCGTCTAAAACCTATCCCTTTCTAACAGTGAAAATTAAAGAAAACAACAACAAAATATAATCAAAGTAAATCTCGTCTACAAACTATCCCTTCCTTCCAACAAACAGTGAAAAACAGTGGTAAAAATAAAATATACATTCACCACAAACCAAAGCACTTGCAGAACCAGCAAATAAAATGCCTCTTCGTACAGTGGACCCAAAACAGTTTATTTTATGCCACAAAACAGTAACTTGCGTTTTTGTCCTTAGACCTCGTCAGAATGAATTACACAAGCCAATAATCACCTTAAGTAGTACTCCTTCCTCATTAACAAAACAATTCATCAATTAAAACATTAATGTGATTGCTGTATTGCATACAAAACACAACTATAAAAACTTTCTTAAATTTTTTTTTTCCTGTTTAGATCGGGTTTGAGGGTGCCATCTTACACTGCTTAGGTACCCTTCTCATTATAGGAATTATTAACGGAGTCACACAAATGGCTTTTTCAAAATCAGGACTGTCAGTAAGCCGGTAAAAATATGCTAATCTCTCTTTCCTTTGTTTTAATATAGTATTTTTGTTCTCAAGATAGAGGACTATAGTAGTTACTAATAGTATTTACATGTCTTACAAGATTTAATTGTTACTGTGGGGATAGATGCCTCTCCCCTTCAGATTCTAGTGGCAGTTACATAACAGCATGTTTATAAAGAGTGCAACCCTAAGCTAAACACTAATTAAACCTGGTTTGCCAACCCCCTTGGCTTATCTTAACTGTCACACTTTTAGTTGGTCAAGCATATGCTCAGAACATTACTATAGCTGAGCTTTGAGTGTATTCTGCTACTGCTTGGGATTGTTATGCATTTTAGATTCTGGTGTTTTAGGAAAAAATTTCTGGGATTTAACTGTCTCTCCACTCGGGGGAGACCCAAGAAATGCCATAAAAGGTTACTATTTTTCGTGTTATTCTTTAATATCCCAGCCCCTTCCGTGCTTAGAGGGTGGTGGTTAGGCACAGGATTAAAGCAGGAAGGGTTTTTTATACTTGCCAACTTATTTTTGTTCCATCATCTAAGAATGATAGATAATTGTTTATTCTCCATCTTTCACCGTTCTCTTAACTACTTAGGCTTGTAAGTAAATGTTGGATATAGAATCGTGGATCATCAAAGGGCTACAAGATACCAATAAGAAAAAAAATTTGTCACAACATGCCCCTTTATTGACAAACCTATTTTAATTATCAACATCTATTCCCCATGCTCAGGTCAGCAAAATTTCATTATGCAGATTCATAAATTACTTGCTTTATTTCCTAATCATTACTACATCGCTGGGGGCGATTGGAACTCAGTACAGGACCCAAAAAATGATAGGATAAATACTAAGGCTAAATTTAATTTCTCTACAACCTTATCCTTATCGGAACTGAAGGGTGACTTTAACCTTTTTGATCCCTATATCTTTCTTAAAGCCACACATAAAAATAACAAATTCACCTTTTTCTTTAACTGCGCTAAAAGCTGGTCTAGATTGGACTTTTTTCTGATTTCTTCATCCTTCAGCAACCTGGATATTTCTTTCTCCAGTTACCCCAGAAGCCTTTCCAATCATTCAAGGATTTCTCTCTCTATTCAATGGCAAGACATAAAACCCTCAAAGAACATAGCTATTTGGTGGCGTGTAAACCCTAACCTTCTTAAGAAGGTAGAAATCCTCTCACAAGTTGAGCTCTATCTTGACGAATTTCTCCAATCCGGTAACTCCCTGCAGACTGCCTTAGACTGCTCTTGGGCTGCAACCAAGGCTATGATGAGGGGTTTTCTGATAAATAAAGCCTCATACTATAAGAAACTACTCAACAAGATGGAATCAGATATTACCTCTAAACTCCATAAGATAGAAACCGAAATCCAACAAAAACACACTTCTGAGCTAGAAAAACAAATGATTCTGATGCAAAAGGAACTTTTATCTATGCAAGCGGATGACCTTAACTTCCATGAAATTAAATCTTTAGCAAATTACTCGGATCTGGCTCAATTTCCCTCTAAATTCCTGGCCAGAGTGATAAACATGAATAAATCATCTCCATTTATTTCCGAAATTTCACATCAGGGGAAGGAATATCAGGGTACTACTGAGATTATTGGACTGTTTGAAAACTTATACTCTCAGTTATATGGCCCTACTGAAAAATGCTAATAAGGAAGAGTTACAGGTTTTTTATAACAATTTAACCTTCCCTAAACTGACTGAGAATCAAACTAAACTTCTAGACCGAGAAATTTCTATGCAAGAAATAACTATGGCTATTAATAGCCTGAAACCTAATAAATCACCTGGTCAGGTTTGGGTTTACGGCAGAATTTTATAAATCTTTTACTTCAAAAATCTCTAAAGCATTGCTTCTTTTGTATAACAGTATTATTACCTTTGATTTTAGGGATATACACCTGAATGCCTCTAGAACCATCTTTATACCAAAACATAATGGTGACCCCAAAACCCCCTGGCATTATAGACCCATTTCTATTGTTAATATTGATATGAAAATTTTGGCCACAATTTTAGCTAATAGACTGAAGTTAGTTATTTCTTCCATTGTTTCACCAGAACAGTCTGGATTCATCATGGGCAGACAAACAATTGACCACACCCTGTCTTTGGAAGCCATGATCTCTCTTTCTTCCTTAAATAAAACTCCCCTTTATGCTCTAGCAATTGATGCTTCCAGGGCCTTTGATCGTTATCAGTACTGATTTCTTATTCAGTAGTCTTCCCTTTTTACAATTTACCAAACTCTTTTATCAACACAATTAAAACCCTATATTCTAGTGCATACACCATTTTACAAATAAACAGATATCTAATAGAATTAAAATTCTCAACGGTGCTAGGCAAGGTTGCCCCCGCTCTCCATTATTATTCAACCTCTACATTGAACCATTGTTCCTCTTGAACAGACAAAAAACATTTCATCACACACCTAGTATTTTTAGCACCAAACTTTATCTCTCTGCATACGACTTAAACATTTACTTTATGCTCCCCGGATCAGATCCTATTACAATACTATCCTCCATCAGTTCCTTCTCTAACCTGGCAAACTACAAACTTAAGAGAGATAAATCACTAATTTTTCCGATAAACATTTATTCCCCATCCCCCAATATATTTGCTAACACAGGTATAAGCATTAAACAACAACTTCAATATCTTGGGATATCCTTCTCCCAAGGGAACTCCTCTCAATAATCAGGATAATGTGACAAAATGTTGGTTGAATATCTGGGGAGACCTAAACAGATGGGCTAAACTCAAGCTTCCTTTTCTGGCCAGGACGGCCATCATTAAAATGAACATTCTTCCCAGATTTTTATATATATTTAATGCATCAATGACTATAATACATAATAAGTTCTTTAGAAATATTATATCTATTCTTTCTAAATTTATCTGGGCCCCCAAATCGGTCAGAATTAGTTATTTGAGACTTACATTCCCCAAGGAACAGGGAGGATTGGGTTTACCTGACTTTAAAACATACTATGAAATAATCAATGGAAGTAGAATTCTAAATATTGCCTCCTACAATAAGATCCACTCTCCTTGGGCCCCCCCCCCGCATGGGTCATCCTTTATAATAATTATGTTAAATCTTTAAGCATAAACCCAGTGGTGTTACCTTTCTTGAACAAAGAAAACTTGGGCAATGTTAAATTACTAAAAAGCATTAAATTTAGTATAAGGACACTTCAAAACCTTTTCAGTTCTCTGAATATAATTCATTCCTTTAATACTCTGCAACCACTACACCTCAACCCTAACCCAAGAATGAATGGACACATGCTAAATCTGGAACAATACCCCCTTCTCAAGTACACTTCTATTTCCGATCTAGTTCCCTTTAAACAGCAGTCTCTTTTCGGAGCTAAGAACCAATTTTCAATTAACCTAAAAAATATACAATCATTTTAAGACAGATCAGAGAATTAGTGCATAGTTACTTGGAGAATCCCTTGGTTTCTGATAAGGATATCTCAACCTGTAAAACATTGTGGAACTTGTTTCTTAGTAAAAAAAAATGATTTCAAATACCTATAAAGCTATCATGGCACTTAAAACATATAAGGAACTCATTTTTTCCAATTCTTGGCTAAAACTTAATCCTTCTATTACCCATAATCAGATTTCTAAGGCCATAAGAATTAGTTCCAGGTTCATACCCCTAAAAAAACTTAAATATACTCAGCTCATGATACTGAACAATGCGTATCTTACTCCCGACATACTTAATAAAATATATCCCAACTACTCCCCTCAATGTCAATTTTGCCCTAAACAAATAGATGATATATTACATGTTTTCTGGAGTTGCAAATGTACTTACAAGTTATGGTGTGCCTTGAGAGTTCTATTGGAGAAAATTGGATATGAAAAGTCTACTTTCTCTTGGAAATTTACTATCCTCCATATCCCACCTCCCGGGTTACCTGAGAGGAACTACAGAGTATTGGTCTCTATCTTTATGTTAATTAAATATTATATTTCCTTGAACTGGAAAAATAGGCAAATATTATCGTGGGAAGGGTTCAAGACCCTAGCTATTAAGCACCTCAAGGCAAATAAATACTTATTTTACAACATGAATCACAAACCATTTCTAAAAGATTTTTGGAGAATACTTTTTGAACTTATTTTAGTCTGATTACAAGCTTCCTTTAGGTATTACCAAATGTTATATTGTTTTTTTCTCTCTCTCTACATAGTTGGGCAATGTATAAATGTACATAGTTATTAGGGTTCTGTTTATTTTTGTTATATGTGTACATATCGTTAGTGTTTGATGTATGTTATCTATGTTGAATAAAACAATAAAGAGAACTTAAAAAAAAAAAAAAGGAAAAAAAAAAACTTCCTTAAAATAATCACATATTTCAATAACAATTTTTAAAAACAGTAAATCACATAAATATATAAATACATAAAATGCAGGCCATCAAATGTAATGATATAAAAATAGATAAATTACACCAAAATTTTAAATTGTGTTTAGAAGAATCCCACTATAATAAACTAATGAAACACTGCCATCTACTGGTCAATAAATAATGCTAAATAAATAAATTAAAGTTTAGCAGATCTAAGTTTGAGGACAGGGGGTAACGAAATATAGTCATTCAAGCCTGGTTCGCTGTTAGCCTCCAAACTCAGCTGCCAAAAAAGTTCCCTGTACTCTATGGTTGTCTCCCAGGGACCACCTCAAAGGTCCTGTTCTATTTTTTCTATGACAAAAAAGCCAAAAAACTGCATCCTTACAAAATGTAGCAGGTCTATATAGTGCATTATTAGTATCTTGCTTACTAATGTCGTAGAGGTGTTCATATATTCGCCTCTTAAACTACCTTGTGGTCTTCCCTATGTAGAAGGCTCCACAGGGCTTACAAATAGCGATGTATATGACCCCTGTGGTTTCAGAGTGGAGAATGCGTTAGTTTCTAACTTTGTGTTCCTATCTATTAAATACACACTCTCCCACTGCAGAATGTGTGAGCATTGGGAACAAGCCCCACACGTGAATGTACCTTTCTTCTGCCTACCCTGCTTTGGTTTTCGACATTCTAGCATTTCTTTGATGTTTCTCCCCTTCCTATAAATAAATTTCAGGGGGTCCTTGAATAACAAATCCAAGTCAGAATATACATTCAAATAAAACTGCTCTTACCAGTCAACTCCACATTAAATGAGAAACCAAGATAGAATTGTTTAGATATGCTCTGGAGCAACTTTTTCTGAAAACCATGTTCAACTTTCAAAAACGATTAAACAGGTATGGCCACAGTTATCTCTTGCAGCCCCTACCCAAGCAAGATTGGGCAGGTGTGAGCGAGTCTTGCATGAGTGGCAGCCAATGGGATGTTATGTCATATGGAAATAAGGTATGACAGACAGATATGCAGATTTGTTGATGGCATCAATATATATATATATATATATATATATATATATATATATATATATATATATACATACACACACACACACACATATATATATATATATATATATATATATATATAATCTTGCAAATAACAGTTCCCGTACGTGATCTCTGACTACCTGCTAGGTCAGACAGATAGGCTCCAGGGCTGATTGAATAGACATTGATGCAGCCAAGTAATACGAGTCTCATCATTCAATTCATTACTTTAAATTCTAAATTCACTAATCAAACAATAGTCTGCACATTAAAATTGAAGTACTGTATCAGCTATTAGAAAAAAACGAATATCTTGCACAACTTTCACAACAAAGTATCAAAGAATTATTTAATGAATACATATGAGTAATAACACAAAAACAATACCTATTTTAATCCTAGGTCAGTATAATATAGCCCAAAAATATTTTCAGTCCAACATTTTACCAGGTAAACTAACTACAGTTATATATATCTCAGTTGTACAGAACTAAACAATATTGTCTTATGGACATGCACATAAAACAAATGGGCCATGAAATTAATGCATAGGGATTAAAGTGAAATATATTTTTATAACCAGACTTGTACAAAATGCTCCAGGACAATATCATCTACCTGACTGCTCTAAGAATGCACTACTTTCATTCTGGTACTGGGTATGTAGCAGAAAGCAGATGATACCAATGGCTAATCCTTCCACACTTACCTTATTTCTTTACAACTTCCTTATTGTGGGAAACATTTTTGCAGAATGTATTGTGCTACAGCCAAACCTTAAAATATTAACATAAATATGTATTCAGTCATTACTGCATGCACAATGATTGCTGAACGGAAAGCACAATAAAATAAATGCTAAGGGGTGGGCAAATGGTAGTGTTAAGACAAAGCCTTCCCTTAAAATGCTTTTATCTTTTCACATGTTGACCCATGTCTCTGGGTGGTTTAGTGCAGGGTTAAGGATATGAGCCGCTAAAAAGTTTCATCTTGTACTCCTGCAAACTCTAACTCAGTACTGCATTACTTAATGAATAATGATGAATTCTCTCTCAGGCACATTATGTATACTCATTTAGTAATCACTGACGTCAGCAAGAAAAGTGGGGTAGCAGGATTTTCAACTGCGCATCCAGGGAGTACGAGACTCATTTATTTTTTACCTTGAATCACCACACACTGAATTTGTAACAAAGGTAAAACAAAGTACAGTTTGTGTACACTTACCATAAATGTAGATGTTCAAGTGTATTCACAGTTGCAGTCATTACATTTGGGTAATCTGCTGGCAGGTTGCCCTCAGTCGGCCTGAATAACAAAGTCTTGGGTCCTGCGTCAGTTGCTGTCTCCTCTTCCATGACGTCAGGTAGTCAGGGGTATAAAACATGCAGCCGACACCATTTTATTCAGTTTTTCTTGCCCCAGATGCCAAGTGCCCCCCAAATGGGGAGCAAAATTATATATAAATATATATATATACATATATATATATATATATATATATATATATATATATATTTATATATATAAACAAAAATATATGTAAATGCACTTTTAGCAACATAAACTTTACCTTCATCTAACAGCAAATACACCACAAAGGCTTTAGTATATAGTGAAGGAAAGAAAAGATATAGAAAAGGGAGATGGCGGGTGGGTAACCCAGACTGCAACAGTGAATACACTCGAACATCTACATTTATGGTAAGTGTACACAACTGTACTAGGTTCTTCGTGTTTCACTGTTGCAGTCATTACATTTGGGTAGAATCCCAAATCTATGGATGGGGAGGATGGAACTCAACAGCATTAGGAGCGGCTATAAGGTCCTGCAGAACTGCAGTGGCAAAGCCTGTCCTGGATTTGGAGAAGAGAGGCAAATGATAATGCTTTGTGAAGGTATGAACAGAGCTCCAAGTAGCAGCCTCTAGAATGTCTTTGGTTGGAACCCCTCTGATAAAAGCTGCTGAGGTAGAGGCAGCCCTGGTGGAATGAGACCTGATCCCCTTGGGCAGAGGTTTACCATGGAGCAGGTAGCAGAAACTAATGCAGTGGCTTATACACTTAGAAAAAGTCTGCTTTGATATAGACTTCCCCCCCTGACCCTGCAGCAAATGCCACCAGTAGTTGCTCAGACTTTCTTAGAGATTTGGTCCTGTTTAAGTAGAATCTTAGTTGTCTGTGTACGTCCAATGAATGCAGAATCTGCTCCCCCTTGTTCTGTGGATTTGGGTAAAAAGTTGGCAGGTGAATTGTCTGGTTAAGAGCCACACTGGACACCACTTTAGGCATAAAAGAAGGATTGGTCCTGCGGGACACCCTGTCCGGGTAAAAAAATAATAAAAGGCTCCACAGCCATGAGAGCCTGTAGTTCTGAAACCCTTCTTGCTGAAGTGACTGCCAAAAGGAAAGCTGTTTTCCAAGATAGAAATTTTATATCCACAGTAGTTGCTGGTTCAAAAGAAGGCAGGGTGAGTGTTTCCAGCACTAAATTAAGGTCCCATGCAGGAGTTGGTGATCTTCTGGGAGGCCTTAAATTTTTGGCCCCTCTAAGATACTGTTTAAGTAGAGGATAAGAAAAGAGGGGAGGCTCTGTGTTGTAATGAGACGAGATGTCAGAGGCATGGATTTTTATTGTAGAAAAAGATAGGCCCTTGTCAAGCATCTCAGTCAAATATTGTAAAATCTGAGGAATATTGGGCACTGCTGTGTCTGGTCCTTGTACTTGGTTCCAAGCACAGAATCTCTTCCATTTATCAGCATAAGATTTTCTAGTACTAGGCCTTGACATCCATCACAGATTTACTGAGAGGTGTTGTTTGAATAATTAAATGATCAGCCATACTGCAAGATTCAGAGTGTGCAGAATATGATTGTTCTGCTGAGACAGTAGATGAGGTATTTGAGGCAAATACCAAGGGGGAAGTTGAGACATATTTCTTAGAAGTGGGTACCAGTGTTGGCGAGGCCAGTCCGGAGCAACTAGGATCATTCTTGGTTTTTCTTGTCTGACTTAGTAAGACCTTGGAGAGAAGAGGCAGAGGGGGAAAGGCATTGACTGTTCCAAATGAAGGATAGGGCATCCACTTTCCATGCTTTTTTGTGATGAGTTCTTGTGCAGAATTTGTCCAACTGATAATTTTGGGGAGAGGCAAATAGATCTATGTCTGGGCTCCCCCATTTCTGTGTTAACATGCTGAAGATTTGTGGGTCCAATTTCCATTTGTGTGGGTCCATAATATTTCTGCTTAGGTCGTCTGACAGAGTACTTTGTTTTCCTGGCAGGAATTGAGCTTGAAGATGTATTTGGTAAGTCAAAGCTGTGTACCACAATGCCATGGCTAGTCTGCAAAGGGGGCAGGAATGTGTACCCCCCTGCTTGTTTATGTACCACATAACCATGGTGTTGTTCGTCTTTATCAGTAGTTGTCTGGATGAAGCAAGTCCTTGAAGGCTGTCAGAGCATTCTGAATAGCCAGCATCTCTTTCTGGTTGATATGCAGATGCATTTGTTTTGGGCTCCATTTGCCCTGAATGCATTTCCTTGCCAGGTGGGCCCCCCAAGCATAGTCTGATGCGTCTGTAGTTAGGGTTTGGGTGGCAGGGGATAGAGTGAATGACAGTCCCTTGTTTTGGTGACATGTCTCTGACCACCAAAAAAACGCCTGTTGTAGGCAGGGAATGAGAGGAATCATTGTTTTCAGACTGTGACAATGTTGGCTCCATAAACTTTTTAGGTACCACTGAAGTTTCCTCATATGCAGTCTCGCATATGGAATTAATAGAATGCAGGATGCCATGAACCCCAAAGCCTGCAGAATTTGTCTTGCAGATAACTGGGTTTTTGTTGCCATTTGTTTGAAATATATTGTCAGTTGTCTTTGTTTGTCTGGCATAAGGTAAGCCATCTGGGCAGTTGTATTCAAGCTTGCACCCAGGAATGTAATTATTTGAGAGGGTACCAGTTGGGATTTCTTTTCGTTTATTGTGTATCCTAGTGTCCTTGTCCTCTGCTTGAATGAGACAGTTGTCCAGATAAGGATAAATTTGTATGCTTCTTTGTCTGCAGAATGCAATTACTGGTGCCAGGCACTTTGTAAAGTCCCTGGGTGCAGTAGATAAGCCAAAGGGCAGTGCAGAGAATTGGTAATGCAAAAAACCTGCCTCAAAGCGGAGGTATCTTCTGCATGATTCCCTTATTGGGATATGCAGGTATGCCTCTTTTAAGTCTAGATTCACTAACCAAGCGTTCCTGCCCAGCATAGGTAGTAGCTGTTGCAAAGTCAGCATTTAGAATTTTGGAATGTCCAGGTACGTGTTCAAAATCGATAAGTCCAGTATTGGACACCAAGAATTGTCTTTTCTGGGTACCATTAAAACCTTGTCCTTTTTCCTTTTCTGGTGCTGGCTAAAATGCCCCCATATCCATGAGGGACATAACTTGTTTCTGAGCCTCTGCCCAATGATTTTGTGGCAGATCAGGCCATCCGTCTGGAATTGGCAAAGTATGGAAATGAAATCTGTACCCCTGGGTTACTATGTTCAATACCCACTTGTCCTGGGTAATTAACTGCCAATTTTGAGCATGAAGTGCTAGTTTTCCCCCCAAGGGGGCCGCCAAAAGATAAGTGCTTGGTGATGAGAGAAGTCATGGAAACTGCTTACTATAGGGTGGATCTTTGTTTATCCAGATTTGGAGGTGGAGGCACCCCATTGCTCTGACCTGTTAAGAACCCTGTGACTGGTATCTGGAGCCTTTTGAGCACCTGGATTTGCCTTGAGTGGCTCTGTTGGACACAGGAAAGGACCAATTTTTAGTAGGCCAGTGCCTACTAAACCTGGGTGGCTGCACTTGCAAGAAATCTTTTACAGTTTGCACAGATTTAGCTTTATCTTCCATTTTCCTTAAACTCTCTTCTGCCTTATTACCAAACAGAGAAGACTTAAGATTTCACGAAACTATAAAAAACGAATATTGACTGCTATACACTTGAGAATAGAGTGCCTTGTGTTATACTCACGTATTTTATTAAATGCACAAAGTTCCAATTAACACACAAGTTAAAAGTAAAAAAATCCACGTACTGTTCGTACTCTTTAAAACGTCCAACGAGTTAGCACAGGCAAACAAAAGAGTCTAAAATCCAGTTCTGGGTTCTGAATTAGCCAAAATGGCTAAAAATAGCCATACACTGTTTGCTTTAGTACAAACCAAGTGGCGACTTGGTGCTGGTTATGAAATTGCAAGTTCTGTAATAGGATGCAAATTAGTCCGCATACAGATGGTCCCAACAAGGTTACCAGCACTGAAAAGTTATTGCTGGCAGAAGAAAGTGATAAACCATAGTCCAAGTTTCTAAACCCAGTCTGGATAAAAGAAGTGCTGTTATCACACTGAAAATGCGAATCCAATGCTCCACCTGAATTCCAACACCACAAACTGTCATGATGCTCCTGAAAAAAGTAGCGTTAAACGCAACCAAGTGTTTTTCGTTCAGATAAATATCTGAACTTCATCAGACAAAACGCTGACTTTTTGGTCAGTTAGAATTTAAATACAACCAAGTAATCAGAGTAATCTGACATTAATTACGTAACCTTCTAATTAGGCACATTTAAAGGCAACCGGGTATTAAAAACTGCTACTTCTAAAACATGTCAAATAATTAACAGTTTAAAACGAGTATATATACACAAACTGTTGTTGTTATTCTTATCAAAAACTCATAAAATTACATAAATTATTCATGTTTAAAATAATAAAATCACATTAACCTAAAATTAATACATAAAAAACTAGTACCTAAGTTCTAGAGACCCCACTTAAGCGCTTATAATGTATGCTTTTATATATATTTTTAAACAATTTATAATAAGCGCTAACTAACCTGTGGCAATAGATGTTTAAAACATGTCCTATCCTTCAGTACTTTACTATTGTTATAGGAACCATATACATTCCAATAAATGGTTATGGACTAAAACTGACAATAAGTAATATTATAAAGTGGACCAACAATAAGCATTAGTACTTTAACAATAAATTATTAAAATATCCTCGCTATAAATAGCAAATAAGTTATAATCAAAAATAATTAAATGATTTGTAAAAATATAATTTTTTTTATTATTTTTATATTATAATATTATTATTATATATTATAATAATAATTAATATAATTAATATTATATATTATTTATTTTTTATATTATAATATATTAGTTGGATTTAAATATTAAATAAATTATTATCATTGACTTAAGGGAATATATATACATACACATAAAAAATTACTACCTCCAAATAAAAGCAAATACACCAAAAAGGCTTTTGAGCATAGTAAAAGAGAGGAGAGGTAAAGTAAGAGAAAAATAGGGGGCTGGCGGGCGGGTAACCAGGACTGCAACAGTGAATACACTCGAACATCTACATTTATGGTTACACAACTGTACTATGTTATTGATATTTCACTGTTGCAGTCATTACATTTGTGTAAAATCCCAAAGCTATGGTTGGGAGGATGGAATTATACAGCATTAGGAGCAGCTATAAGGCCCTGCAGCAGTGGTAAAGCCTGCTCTGGATTTAGAGAAGAGAGGTAAATGGTAATGTTTGGTGAACGTATGAACTGAGCTCCAGGTAGCAGCTTCTAGAATGTCTCTGGTAGGAACCCCTCTGAGAAAGGCTGCAGAAGTAGTTGCAGCCCTGGTGGAATGGGATCTGCTCCTCTTGGGGACAGGTTTACCATGGTGCATGTAGCAGAAATGAATACAATGGCTTATCCATTTTGAAATAGTCTGCTTTGAAATAGCCTTTCCCTCTGCCCTTGGAGCAAATGCCACCAGTAATTGCTCAGATTTTCTTAGAGATTTTGTCCTGTTTAAGTAGAATCTTAGTTGCCTGTGCACATCCAATGAATGCAGAATCTGCTCACCCTTGTTCTGTGGATTTGGGAAAAAGGATGGCAGATGAATGGTCTGATTCAGAGCCACAATGGATACCACTTTAGGCATAAAGGATGGATTGGTCCTGAGAGCCACCCTGTCCAGATAAAAGATAATGAAAGGCTCCACTGCCATGAGAGACTGTAGTTCTGAAATCCTTCTAGCTGAAGTGACTGCTAAAAGAAAAGCTGTCTTCCAAGAGAGAAATTTTATGTCTGCCGTAGCAGCTGGTTCAAAAGGAGGTAGGGCGAGTTTTTCCAACACAAAACTAAAGTCCTATGCAGGAGTTGGTGCTCTCCTGGGAGGTCTCAAATTTTTGGCCCCTCAGAGGTACTGCTTTAGCAGGGAATGAGAAAAAGAAGGGAGGCTCTGTGTTGTAATGAGCTGAAATGGCAGAGGCATGGATTTTTATGGAAGAAAAAGATAGGCCATTGTGAAGCATCTCAGTTAAATATTGCAGAATCTGAGGAATATTGGGCATTGCTGCATTTATTCCTTGCGCTTGGTTCCAGACACAGAATCTTTTCCATTTATCAGCATAAGATTTTCTAGTACTAGGCCTTCTAGCCTCCAAAATGACATCCATCACAGGTTTGCTGAGAGATGTAACTGGTGAAATTAGTTGATTAGCCATGCTGCCAGATTCAGAGTTTAGAGCCAAGTGTGCAGAATTTGATAGTTCTGCTGAGACAGTAGACAAGGTGTCTGAGGCAGTTACCACGGAAGAAGGTGAGACATACTTCGTAGGAGCAGGTACCAGTGTTGGCGAGGCCAGTCTGGAGCAATCAGAATCATTTTTGGTTTTTCCTGTTCTGACTTTCAGTAAAACCTTGGAGGGCAGAGGGGGAAAGGCATAGACTGATAGGTTTTTCCTGCTGAATGATAGAGCATTCACTTTCCAAGCTTTTTTGTGATGAATTCTTGTGCAGAATTTGTCCAACTGATAGTTTTGGGGTGAGGCAAAAAGATCTATGTCTGGGCTCCCCCATTTGTGTATCAACATGCTGAAGATTTGTGGATCCCGTTTCCATTCGTGTGGGTACATAAGATTTCTGCTTAGTTCATCTGCCAGAGTATTTTGCTTTCCAGGCAGGAATTGAGCTTGTAGATGTATTTGGTGAAGTCAAGGCCATCAAGGCCGTGTTCCACAAAGCCATGGCTAGTCTGCAAAGGGGCTAGGAATGGGTACCCCCATGCTTGTTTATGTACCACATGACTGTGGTGTTGTCCATCTTTATCAGTAGTTGCCCTGCATGAAGATAGTCCTTGAAGGCTGTCAGAGCATTCTGTACAGCTAGCATCTCTTTCTGGTTGATATGTAGGTGCATTTGATTTGGGCTCCATTTGCCCTGAATGCATCTCCCTGCTAGATGTGTCTGTAGTCAGGGTTTGGATGGTAGGGGGTGGAATGAATGAGTCCCTTGTTTTGGTGACAGGCCTCTGCCCGCCATAGGAACTCTTGCTGCAGGCAAGGTATGATACGAATCATTGTTTCCAGGCTGTGACAATGTTGACTCCATAAGCTTTTTAGGTACCATTGAAGTTTCCTCATATGCAGTCTTGCATATGGAATTAGTAGAATGCAGGAAGCCATGAACCCCAAGGCCTGCAGAATGTGTCTTGCAGATAGCTGGGTTTTTGTGGCCACTTGTTTGAAGTAAGTCATCAATTGAATTTGTTTTTCTGGCATGAGGTAAGTCATCTGGGCAGTTTTATTCAAGCTTGCACCCAGGAATGTAATTATTTGAGAGGGTACCAGTTGTGATTTCTTTTCGTTTATGGTGTACCCTAGACAAGCTAGAAGCCTTTTAACAAATGCCAGATGCTGTAGAAGTGTGTCCTTGTTTTCTGCCTGAATTAGTCAATCGTCCAGGTAAGGATAAATTTGAATGTTTCTTTGTCTGCAAAATGCAATTACTGGTGCCAGGCACTTTGTGAAGACCCTGGGCGCAGTAGATAAGCCAAAGGGCAGTGCAGAGAACTGGTAATGCAAATAGCCTGCTTTGATGCGGAGGTATTTTCTGCAAGATTCCCTGATTGGGATATGCAGGTAAGCCTCTTTTAAGTCTACAGTTACCAACCAGGCATCCTTGCCTAGCATAGGCAGTAACTGTTGTAGAGTCAGCATCATGAATTTTGGAATGTCCAGAAATTTATTTAGAATGGATAAGCCCAGAATTGGACTCCATGATTTGTCTTTTCTGGGTACCAGGAAAAGTCTTGAATAAAAACCTTGTCCCTTTTCCTTTTCTGGTACTGGCTGAATAGCCCCCATATTCATGAGGGACATAACTTGTTTCTGGCCTCTGCCCACTGATTTGGCGGCAGATCTGGCCATCCGTGTGGGACTGGCACTGTGTGGAAATGAAATCTGTATCCCTGGGATACTATATTTAAAACCCACTTGTCCAGGGTAATTAGATGCCAATTTCATGCATGAAGTGCCAGTTTTCCCCCCAAAGCGGCTGCCAAAAGATAAGTGCTTGGAGATGGCAGAGGAAAGTCATTGAGACTGTTTACCGAGGTGCCATGTTACTTCCAGAGTTGGAGGTGGAGGCACCCCATTGTTTTGTTCTGTAAGTCCCCTGTGACTGAAACCTGGAGCCATTGGAGTGCCTGTGTTTGACCTGAGCGGCTCTGGTAGGTACTGGAAAGGACCGATTCTTAGTAGGCCAGGGCCTACTGAACCTGGGCGGCTGCACTTGTAGGAAATCTTTTACAGTTTGCATAGATTTAGCTTTATCTTCCATCTTTTTCAAAACTTCTTCTGCCTTATTACCAGATAGACTGTCCTGTTGTAAAGGAGCATCCAACAATTTTGCTTTAACATGATCAGGCAGATTTTGCTCCTTGAGCAAAGCATGCCTTCTTATCACAAATCCAGTTGCAGTGGCCCTGCAAGAGGCCTCCAAGGAATCAAAACCGCATTGCAAAGTATGCTTTCCAACTTGTTCTACTGAATGCAATAAATCCTGCAACTTTTTCCACACAGTCAGAAATCAACATAATTTTCTGTTTAAGTAAGCCCATGACATGCTGCTGATATTTAAGCATATGAAATTGACAGTTTAAAGCCCTGATTGCCAAGATTGCAGACATGTAAACCTTCTTACCCCATCTATCCAGCGCCCTGGAGTCTCTATCAGAAGGGGTAGGATTTTTAGCAGTAGAGGCCTTAACGCCCTTAGGACCCTGAGAAATGGTTTCAGGGTCAGCAGTAGGGTTTTTAAAAAGGAATTTGTGGGAGTCAAGAACCTTGTAATATCTGTCTGGCTTACTAGGAGCCGGAGGCAGGGAATCAGGAGCCATGCTGGATTCTGAGAAAACATCATCAACAATGTCCAGAATAAGAGGTACAGCCAAAGGCCTATGCTGAGGAAGTAGATGGAAATCCCTAAGCCTCTTTTTAGATTCTGAGAAATCCTGACTCTCCCAGTGAAAGTGTTCCCTTAAGGCATGCAAAGTTTCTCCAAAAGAAAAATCCTCAGGCGGAGAAGCAGAAGGGATGGATTCTTCTGCATCAGAGTCCTCATAAGGTGGAATAGATAATTCCTGGTCAAGAAGAGGAATCAGAAGAAATAGAAACCTGATCTGGTGATTCCTAGTCAGTGCCTTGCCTCGGCCTCTTAGTAGGAGGGGGATGGGAACCCCTGATCAAGGTAATTAAATCCGCAGCCATTTTGATCATCTGTTTTTTAGGCATAGGGGCCTGTGCACGTGGCTCAAGCATCGTTTTTTTAGAATAGAAGCTGATTTTGGCCTAGGTTTTGAAGCTGGCATTGGTTTAATATACAAATCTTTAGGCCTGAAAACATCCTCAGAAGCCGGTGCCTGCTCTGTGGCTCTGGACCCATCTAAGGTAGAGACATCCTCGGGTTCAATACTTAAAGCATCTTGGGGCATACCGGACTCCAAATGGGTCTCAGTAAAGGCCTGCGAATCAAAAGTAGCGGGTATCAGGGGCTGCGAAGGCGCCCGAGTACCAGCAAACTGGCGACTGGCTTAGGAGAAACTTCGTCATCGATTTTGGACCTCGACGGTCTGTCTTTTTCTTTGTGCTTTTTGTGTATTCCAGTAGTCAGACTGCTAACTGGCGACATTTCTGGATAGTTAAATCTTGAGCCAAAATATTTAGATGCAAAAATATACCAACGCTTAATAGTGTGTTGATTAAATTTAGAACAAAACCGACAGCAAGGCACGTTGTGATCAGGGCCTAGGCAAGGAATACAGTACAAATGAAAGTCCTTATGAGGTATTTGCTTCCCACAAGTAATACAATTATGAACTTTTACTGACATCGGTAAGGAGTAAGAAAAAGTTTCCCCAATGGGGTACTTAGCTTTAGGTAGAAGACTTCAGTTCTGAAACTCAAAAACAAAAATTTCAGGAGTCTGCCGACAGGCACTTGCGAACTGCTTCTGCTTCGGGAACCACGCGGCAAGAAAGACCGATGAAAATGGGGTTGGCTGCATGTTTTATACCCCTGACGACCTGACATCATGGAAGAAGGGACAGCCACCAATGCAGGACTCAAGACTTTGTTAATCAGGCTGGCTGAGGGCAATCTGCCAGCAGATTACCCAAATGTAATGACTGCAACAGTGAAACACGAAGAACATCAGGGAAATGTTGATTTTTATGGGAATATGACTAATGTTCAGAAGTGGTTATACCACAATTTAAAGAGCAGGTTGTCGTGTTTTTTCACTAGGGCATTAAAATGATCTTTTTGCCAAGAGGAAACATATGCATTCAGAGAAAAAAATCATTTATTTCTCAAAATGCATAGAACACTAACAAATCTAGTGCCATACTATAGCTTCAATGATACATTCACATACTATTTAGCCAGAGTTCTTGGGGTATCACATCAGTCTTTTGTTAACTGTTGATAAGCTAGGCTGAAGGATACAAACTCTGTTCCTCCAGCTGTGGTAATAGCGAATAACACAAAGACAGTTGGTCCTAAGGTCATCCTGGATGTTAAATCTCAACATATTATAATTTCAAAGCAAGGTGATCTGGAAGCCATAGAGCCTGTCTTCATGAGAGCTAACCACAGATCTAAAAAAAATGGACTACTAATGGGAAAATCTTCAACAGAAACTCTTCTGCACTCTAAAGGTAAATCAATGCGAATACATTTTGCTGCAATTCACACTGATTCTTTTACAGGCTACTTTGAACAGTATTATACTTATGTCACATATGTTGAATTAAATGCTTAGAAGTCATCTAAAGACATATGCTGACAAAGGACAAGTGCTGGCTCATGTGGAAGACAGTACCAAAATATGTGATACATTTGTGGCTTATAAATGAAAGCACATATGGCATAGTCTAAAGCAAAGTGACAATTATTTGGAAGTTGCAACAAAACTGCATGATGAAAAGCAAACAATGATACAGGAAACCACAGGCATGAAACAATCATTCAAGGTTTAATAGTTGACACACGGACATTCAACAAAGATATAGCTTATTTACATTTCTTCAGGGATAAATGCCTTTGTTCTTACTGTGATTTGACTAGTATCAGAATGAGCGAAACAAACTCCAGATTTTCATCTGTTATGCAACAGGCCTTCGGTTAATTCAGACACAAAAGAAAAACACATAGGGAAAGTCCATTCATGTGCAAAACTCATTGTGACCTAGTTAGAAAGATTAAAAATATGAGATACGCAATTTTGATGTTAGGCTAATGTACAAATTATTACTATTTTGGAAAAATTATGGCATATTCTGGCTACTGATGTTTACTTCCACTGTGTTTTTGAGAAAGATCCCAAGGTTACCTTTAAGAGAAATGCCCAAGAGACTTGTTTAAATGGTGGTGTAAAGACTATGATTATCTACCTCAAAGTGACTGCAGTAGCCAAAGTTCAATCGCAAATATACTGTAAAAATTAAGTCTGTGGGATTACTAATTGAAAGTGCACTAATTACAGACATGTTTGTCAAAGATGCATGCCCCCCCCCCCCCAAAAAAAAATGGGATTGTGCAAGCATTTTGTGTGGCTGCTTCTTCTCCCCCTTACTTAAATATATCAACACAAGGAACACACCAACACAGAGGTGGGGAAAGAAAGCAACACTTCAGTCGTTACTCCTGATAAGTAGGAATGTGACAAAAAGATCAGATTAATTCAATATGGTTAAAAAACTCCAGTATCAGACAGTTCATAGCATGTTCCAGGATATGGAAGCGTTATACAGCACAGTGAAGTAGCAGTACTTATTACAGTGAAAAAAAGTTTTTTGAAAAATTAGCATTTGCTTGCATTTATTTTTATCAATTAAACAAGATACTAAGTCCTATGGACGAAAGCAGCCAGTCTGTGTTGTAGATTTAGGCCGTTTTCATTTAAAGCTGCTACTTGCTACTATAGTGACTTCTACATTTTTTGGTTTTGTAAAATTATGTTACCATATCACTTCCTGGGCTCATTTTGCAGAAAATGCAAATCATGCCATCCTATCCAAGAAAGCATGCTTCAGCTACTTCTGAGAAGTGCTGAAGAGGATGCCCATGTCCAGTCTCTTCTTACTAAGTACTTCTAGCGGCTAATGCAGCAGGAATACGAGGAGCAGTTGGAGGTTAAATGCACGCTAGCAGTAAATGGACACAATAGGCAACATTGATACAATAACACAGGAAAAGAAAGAAATGCAGAACATTACTGCTGATAAGAGAGAAAGAATCACTGTTGGCTTTTATTACATGTTCACAATGGCATAAGCTGCTTCTACATACACAATGGAAGAAAAAGTACAGTTTTGTACCTACCATAAATGTAGATGTTCGAAGATCCACATTGCTGCAGTCCTTACACTTGGGTAGTCCGCTGTCCTCGTTCGGCCCGAATATCAAAGTATAAGGCTGACGTCGGTCAAGGCGCATTTGACTGACATCAGGACGTCAGGGTACAAATGCGCATGACCGACGTCATATCCTCAGTCTTTTCTTGCCCCAGATGTCAGAAGACCCTAAAAGGAAAGGTCAAAACCAAAAGACAGCAAACAACCAACCAACCACCCTTGCACTAAAAATATGTACAATATATACAATATACACAATATATACAACCCAACCCACACAACTGCCTCTAACTACAGAGGGGAAGGAGGGAGGGGAAATTGGACTGCAGCAATGTGGATCTTTGAACATCTACATTTATGGTAGGTACAAAACTGTACTATGTTCTTCATCTCACATTGCTGCAGTCCTTACACTTGGGTAGAATCCCAAAGCAGAGGTAAGGGAGGATGGCCAAACTATAAGGAAGCAGGAGCTGCCAAAATGCCCTGCAAAATAGCAGTGGCAAAACCAGCCCTAGATTTAGAATAAAGTGGTAGGTGATAATGCCTAGAGAAAGTATGCACTGAACTCCAAGTAGCTGCCTCCAAAATATCCTTAGTTGCCACCCCTCAAAAAGCTGTCAAGTGGCAGTAGCCCTAGTGGAATGAGGCCTAATCCCAGCTGGAATCTCCTTGCCATGATGGGAATAACAGAAAGCAATGCAAAACCCAATCCACTTAGAAATAGTTTGTTTTGACACAGGCTTGCCCTGAGAACTCAAAGCAAAAGAAACAAATAATTGCTGAGACTGCCTGAACCCTTTAGTTCTGTCCAAATAATATCGCAATTGCCTGTCTACATCTAACGTGTGCAGAATCTTTTCCCCTTTATTTTGGGGATTTGCATAAAAGGTAGGCAAATGAATAGTTTGGTTTAAAGCCACACTAGAAACAACTTTAGGCATAAAGGAAGGATTAGTACGTAAAGATACCCTATCGTTATGGAAAATTAAGAAAGGCTCAACCGCCATAAGGGCCTGCAACTCAGAAACCCTTCTTGCAGAGGTAATAGCCAACAAAAAAGCAGTCTTCCATGATAAATATTTCAACTCGGTAGTAGCTGCAGGCTCAAAAGGTTGTAGAGTGAGTTTCTCCAACACAAAATTGAGATCCCAAGCAGGAGTAGGAGCTCTACTTGGGGGTCTTATATTCTTTGCCCATCTAAGAAATTGCTTGAACAAAGGATGAGAAAACAATGGTGGGTCACAATCATAGTGAGCCGAAATTGCTGCAGCATGAACCTTAATAGAAGAGAAGGACAACCCTTTGTCCAGTAACTCAGTAAGATATTGAAGAGCCACACTTAAATTAGGCTCAGTAACATCAAAATCCTTTGCTGTACTCCAAAATAAAAATCTCTTCCATTTATCTGCGTACACTTTCCTTGTACTAGGCCTTCTAGCTTCCAAAATAACATTCAAAACTTGCTGTGGAAGTTGAGACCCGCTATGGTTCAAAACAGAATATGCCAGGCTGTTAGGTGAAGAGAGTGAAGTTTGACATTGAGCAAATGACTGTCTTCCTGAGACAACAGGTGTGGAATCGAAGGCAAAGGCCATGGAGGCTCCCGTACCAGGCTTCTCAGTAATGGGTACCAATGCTGTCGAGGCCAATCTGGAGCTATCAAAATCATCCTTGGCTTGTCCTGTCTGGCCTTTAGTAGTACCTTTGGGAGGAGAGGCAGAGGTGGAAAGGCATACACATGAAGATTGCTCCAATTGAAAGAAAGAGCATCCACTTTCCAAGCTGTGGGATGAAACCTTTTCGTGCAAAACTTTGGCAGCTGGTGGTTTAGTGGAGAAGCGAACAGATCTATGTCTGGAGTTTCCCATGACACTGTCAATTTCTGAAATACATGAGGATCCAATTTCCACTGTGGGGATCCATAATTCGCCTGCTCAACACATCTGCTAAGGAGTTCTGTGCTCCCGGCAGAAACCTTGCCTGAAGATTTAGCTGTAAACTGAGAGCAGTCTCCCACAAAATCATTGCTTGCCTGCATAGAGGATAAGAATGTGTTCCCCCTTGCTTGTTGATGTACCACATGACAGTTGTGTTGTCTGTTAGAATCAACACCTGCCCTGGAAGAAGTAAATCCTTGAAAGCTATTAATGCAAACTGGACTGCTAACATCTCCTTCAAGTTGATATGTAGATGTTGTAGTCTGGCAGGCCACTTGTCTTGTATCCACTTTCCATTCAGATGAGCTCCCCAAGCTTTGTCTGAGGCATCTGTCGTTAGAATCTGACTCGCCTCTGGCCGGGTCACAGAGAGTCCCTTGTTTAGGTGACATTCCTGAGCCCACCACAACAATTCCTTTTGAATGCAAGGTATTATTTGAATGACAGTGTCCAGATCCTGGCAGTGCTGTGTCCATACATGTTTGAGATACCATTGTAACTTCCTCATATGCAGTTTGGCATTGGGAAGCACCAGAATACAAGATGCCATGAACCCCAAGGCTTGAAGGACTGTCCTTGCAGTCAGCCTGGACTGATGAGACAATTGAAGAAAGTAAAGGGAAAGATTCTTTTGTTTGTCCGGGGTCAAAAAGGCCATCTGGGATGCTGTATTCAGTCTTACACCCAGAAAGCACATGTCCTGAGAGGGTACTAGACTGGACTTTATTTCGTTCACAGAATACCCCAGGCATCTTAGCACTGCTATCACATATTCCAAATGATGAAGTAGCTCGTCCCTTCCTTGAGCCAGAATCAGGCAATCATCCAAATAAGGATAGATCTGTATTCCTTTTAGCCTGAGGAAAGCTATCACTGGAGCCAGAACTTTCGTGAACACTCTGGGCGCAGTAGATAAGCCAAAGGGCAATGCAGAGAACTGATAATGAGAAGTCCCAGCCGAAAACGCAGATACTTCCTGCAACTCAGTCTGATAGGAACATGAAGGTAAGCCTCCTTGAGATCCAAAGTTACCATCCAATGATCTTTGCCCAGCAGAGGTAAAAGCTGTTGTAACGTCAACATTTTGAACTTGGGAATGTCCAGATAAGTGTTGAGGGTAGATAAATCCAAAATTGGTCTCCACGTGTTCCCTTTCTTTGGTACTAGGAACAGGCGAGAATAAAATCCTAGGCCCACTTCTGGCATAGGGACCGGCTGTATGGCCCCTATTTGAAGTAACAGAGAAATTTGTTTGTGAACCTCTATTCTTTGTTGAGGAGGAACGTCTGGCATGCCTTTGAAAGGAGGCAAGGTATGGAAATAAAACCTGTAACAGTGGTGTATGATATCCAATACCCATCTGTCTTGGGTAATCAAACTCCAATTTTCCTTGAAAAGTGCCAACCTTCCTCCCAAAGGTGCTGCCAGACGAGAAGGCTCTGGCAGCTGAAAAGGTAGGTCATTGGGTCTGTTTACGAAAGGACTGACCCCTGCCCTCACCTGAAGACTGTGCAGGTGAACTCCCTGTTCTAGGCCTGAAAGAGCCCTGAGCTCTGCCCCTACCACGCCTAGACCTACCCCTAGACTGGGAATCATAAGAAGGATACGTCCACCCCTTGGTAGGCCAATTTCTACTAAACTTCGGAGGCTGAACCTGCAAAAAATCTTTAACAGTCTGCATAGACTTTGCCTTGTCTTCCATTTTCTTTAAGACTGCCTCAACAGGAGAACCAAACAACACATCAGATTGTAAAGGAGCATCTAAAATCCTTGTCTTAACATGGTCAGATAAATTCTGATCCCTCAGTCAGGCGTGCCTGCGAAGAACTGACCCAGTGGCAGCCACCCTAGACGAGGCCTGTACAGCATCAAAACCACATTGCAAAGAATGCTTACCCACCTGTTCAGAAACATGTACTAAATCTTGTAACTCTTTACACTCAATACCTTCCGCCAGAGCATCTACCTTAGACTTCAATTGTGAAAGGAGATAGTTTTGGTATTTCAACATGTGAAACTGGCAATTCAAAGCCCTCATAGCTAGGGTGGAAGAAGTATAAACTTTCTTTCCCCATCTATCCAAAGCCCTGGCCTCTTTATCTGGAGGAACCGGATTTTTGACAACAGAAGCCTTAACACCTTTAGGCCCCTGACTAACAGTCTCTGGGTCTGCCCTAGGACTCTTAAAAAGATACTTATGAGCTTCAGGCACCCTGTAATACCTATCCGGTTTAACAGGAGCAGGAGGAAAAGAATCAGGATTAAGAGAAGCCTCTGCAAAAACATCTTCCACCACATCCAGAACAGGAGGAATAGCCAAAGGCCTATGCTGGGGTAAAACAAAATTCCCTAAGCCTTTTCCTGGAATCAGAGAAGTCCTGACCTTCCCACTTAAAATGCTCCCTCATGGAATGAAGAGTCTCTGAAAAAGAAAAATCCTCAGGAGGAGAAGCAGAAGGAGTAGAATCATCCACATCAGAATCAGAATAAGGAGAATACTCCTGCAAGTCTTCAGCCGAAGACTCTGAAACATCCGAAGCCTGCTCAAAACTCCCTAGCTCAGGTTCCACCCTAGGCCTCTTATCAGGAGGGGGTAAAGAACCTGTAATCAAAGTAATCAAATCTTCTGCCATTTTAAGCATATGCTTCTTGGGCACAGTTCCTGAAGAACTAGGGGTGACACCAACTGAAGCTAAACCTGGCCTGCCTCTGGGAGAAGCCTTGGAAACAGAAGGAGAGGGCCTAACCACCCTAGGAAGGGAGGGGAGTACAGTAACCTGAGAAGCCCCTTCAGCCTGACCTGCCTCCAGAGAGGCCACATCCTGCAATAACAAAGTCTCTCCCTGGGACTCCAAAGAAACCTCCGGCAGAACCACCGGCTCCACCGACACCTCTAAAGAACCGGCGTCCGGTACGGATGGTTCTTCTAGCCTAGGCTTAGCTGCTTTGTCCTTGCGCTTCTTCGAAGAAGCGGGCGTCGGAGCATCCAACGGCATTTTATAATTGCACCGCTTCCCGAAGACTAACCTGGCACAATCTAACCTTCTCTTTATAGTGCGCTTATTGAATCTAGCACAAGAGCGACACCCAACAACGTCGTGCTCAGGCCCTAAACAAGGAATACACAAAGTATGATAATCTCTATGCGTATCTGTTTCCCACAAGAAATACAGTTATTCACTTTTTCTGACATCCGTAAACCACTGAGGCAAGAAAAACTAAAATATTCCCAACGGGTACTTAGCCAACTTTGACTCGGTCTGAAACTCCGAATTCGAAAAATTTCAGAACGCCGAACGGCACTTGCAACGCTGCTTCTGCATCGGACCATGCGGCAAAAAAGACTGAGGATATGACGTCGGTCATGCGCATTTGTACCCTGACGTCCTGATGTCAGTCAAATGCGCCTTGACCGACGTCAGCCTTATACTTTGATATTCGGGCTGAACGAGGACAGCGGACTACCCAAGTGTAAGGACTGCAGCAATGTGAGATGAAGAACATCCATGAAATCACTAGAATTGACAGGATGATCAAAAGCATGCAAAGATTAGTGAAAAAGGAAAATGCAATGGGAAAAATGATTATACTGTCTGTCACGCTCTCTCTCGCTCACACACACGTGCACATACACAGACAGACACACACAAAATAAAGAAGAAATCACAAATGGAACACAAAAAGGTTGCTCAAACACAGAAAATGTGACTGCAAAACTAGGAATGCATGGACTCTCCCAGTCTGTCATTCACCATAATTCATGGTTAATTCTCTCAGTGTACAGCACCAGATATGGTAATGATAGGGAAGGGGCCCTGCCCTGTATGCTATAAAATTCTATAGGAAGCACAGTGTGAAAATAGAAATCTATGTAGAGTGTTTTTATGATACACTAAGAACTGAACTCCTACAAATAGGCAGATGTACAGAAAAAATAGCACATGCATAGTTACCATAGTAGCAGCTCGGAAAGAAGACTCTTTACACAGGGTAAACTGGGATTTCTAATTCTGACATTACCATTTTGGCATTATCCCAAAGACAAAGGAAGCATGAAAAATAATATATCCACTGCAGAGGGCCTTCCCACACAAAGTGGGATGGAGTATATGTAGCTGCTGTACCTGACTTTGAAGACTCTTTGCAGTGGTTATTTAATTGTTTATTTTTAATTTTAGTCAGCAAAGCACAATAACACACAGAGGAAGAAAAAAAAACAACTACACAAGAAAGAAATTAATGGAGCAGGCTTCCTCATTCAGGCATAAAGCATTTCACATCTGTAGGCGCATTAAACTTCATACCATGTACAACATTACTTCAAATGGAAGAAATAATGCACAAAACAAAATAGTATATGGACTGTGACAAAAGCAAATACTGCCAGCACAGCTAGCTGGAATTTTGCAAATAATTGTATGTCACTGATGAATATCAAAATGATTTATACAAGATGCTTGTGTTACAAATGTATTAGAACTGCATGTCATGTGTATATCAAAATGCTTGTACAGACGTGTGTTGAAAATGTATTTGCAAAGTGCTGTTTGAAATGTTACCACAGTGTGCCTTACTGGAACAGAACAGAAATGGACATGCACTGTTGTAACTGTTTAAATGTATATATTTTAACAAACTGGAATACAGGAGGTTAACCTCAGTCCAGCAAACTTCAGAAAAAATAGCTGAAATTAAATGTCTTTATAAGACGCAATAAGTTTTTGACGCAGCTAGAGACACAAAGTCTTTACTAGGAAACTTTCTGTATTGTCCTTGGAATAAACTAATTGCTACTTTTGAAGTGTGAAGGAATGCAATTGTTTTATGACTGCCAACATCTGCCAAAGATCTGAAGAAAATCCCTTGCCTGCATATTTTTACAGGTAAATGCTAAATGCTGCCAGCTTCTAGCAATGGGGGGGTTCGGCCTAGGAATTAGACATCAGATGACCAGAAGTGATGTCATTCTGCAAGCTATCCCAGCAGTAATATTTGAGATATTATTTTGAGAAGTCTCTTAGTGAGACAGAGCATTCTGTATTCTGTCTTTGACCTGCCAACAACATGAACCATTCACCACATCTGCCTAGCTCTAATGAAGTAAGTTTCTAGGGAACAGTACAACACTCTTAAATACAGTCAGGACTACAGTAAAGCTTAGTTTAGATGTTTTCTTTATTTGTGTGAGCCTGTACTGCAATGTTATTTTAAATATTTAATGTGTTTGTGAACGCTGATGTCACTGTGAATATACATTTAGTATTGTCTTGTTCTTTTATTATTAAAAATATTTAAACCTTTCATTTTGGCTGATCTGTGTAGAGATATTTATGTTTTGAGGGTACTTGCATATTTATTTGGTGACACTGTGTGGGTCACTCCTAATATGCCTTGCTCTTGGTCAGACTAACATTTATATTAGTATTAATATTACACAATAAGACTGGACACCATTTGTTATGGGCCTTAAAGTAGCTGTCGAGGAGTGACTGGTGGCAGTGGAAACCACAGTATAGTCTGGGCAGAAGGGAATATAGCTAGTAAACCTGAGCCAGCCATTCCCAAGTGTGTGTATGTAAATCAAACCTCAGAGTATGTGTGCGTGTGTCTACTATTTGGGCAGGGACGTGAAGCACTGGTTGGACAGAGAGGGTGCTGGAGGTCCTGGCTTGGTCACTCAGCTGAGATCTCAACTCTATAGCTTTGCCAGTGGGGAGTCTTACAGCGGATCTGGAGAAAGAGGGAGAAATCAGCCCTGAAATGACTGTGGTCTCTGTGTGCTCTTAGGAGAAATTGCACTTGATGCAGAGAGCTGGATCTGGAAATACTGTGTGTGTGCTCGTCATTCTCTCTGTTCCCAGTGGTGAGTTGGAAACAGTGGAAGACGTTCACTGAAAGGATGACAAGTACACACACAGTACACTGGCAACAGTGGAGTATACCAGCACTGGTATACTTTTTAGTAGAATCTAGAACAGAAGCTGCTATTAAAAAAGGAATAATTAGTAGAGTATACAAAATATTGCATGATAAATATAAGAACCAATCTAAGGAGGTAAGAACGGATTGGGAAGAGAGATTGAATAAGCAATTCAGAAAGAAACAATGGGGAGATATATTAGGTCTCCCAAATATGCAACAAATTCTAGAAGTTTTAGTATCTTTGCTTGGAAATGTTTACACAGGTATTTTTATACCCCAAGTAGACTCCAAAGAATTTTTCCTCACCTAGGCAGGAAATGTTGGAGTGTGATGGGGAAGAAAGAGGTAACTGGGAGCATATTTTCTGAGAGTGTAATGAGTTTGCATATTTTAAAGATTCCCTGCAGACTGCTTTATCAGAGATACTGGGTGAGAAAACTGATGTAACTAAGAACATTTTTTTGAGCTATGATACAAAATCCGAATTGCCTAGAAATAGTAAGCCCTTGCTGAGAATAATTATGGTGGCTGCCAAAAAAGCAAATACAAGAAAATGGAAATCAAAGTCTAAACCATCTTTACTAGAAGTAGTGGGTATTGTAACAGAGCTAAAACAACAGGAATTGGGATTTTTAGAAAAGGGTAGGAAGCAAATTACATAGGAATAATGAACAATACATGCAGAGAAGGAACAAGGTTTATAAGAATGCTAGATTTGAATCATGTAATGCTTGACTGACAATGAGTGGATATATAAGTGATGTATAATGTTTGCAACTACAATTATGTCAATATGGCTTGTGATGTACAATGTTTGCAATTAAAATTATGTCAACATAGTTTGTTTTCATTTATATAAATGCATGATTATTAAATTATCACGTTATGGCATAAACAAAGATGTTTCTTGTTTAAAAAAAAAAAAAAAAAAAAAAAAAAAAAAAGTCAACTTCCTTTAAGGTACAGGAGAATTGGGTTGTGTTTAACAATGCTGTAGAAAACAAGGCAAGATAAACTTTTTAAGACCAAGCTTGGAGAAAGTTGGCTAAACAATTGTATTTATTTCTTAACCAGGTAATGGGAAGTATAATGGCTTAGTGGTTAAAATTGCTGCCTCACAATTCCAGGGTCTGGGGTTCAATGGTCACCTCTCAATACCATTTAGGCTAAGTTGCAGGTTTTCCATATGTCTTGAGCAAGTTTTCTCCATGTACTTCAGTTTTTTTTACACTTCCCAAAACCTTGCTGGTTGGCTGGCTACTCTAAAATGTCTATATATATATATATATTGCCTTTGTCCTTGCTTGAAGTTTCAGTTGAAAAATGCTTGAAATATCTCATTACACTTCGTGAGTTAATACAATTATTAAATTAAATGGGCTTGACCAAGAAATACTTTGGGTTACAAACCAGACCATGTAAAATTGCTATCCACAACATATTAGCTGCACAGCAAATTAAAGTTTCATGGTTGTTGCAATAAAAGTTATAAAATATGCATGAGGAATTCAGGCAGATATTCAGACTAAGGATGATAACATACACAAAAGTAGGGGGGGGTAACCATGTAAGGCAAGTATGCAATAACTAAGAAATTACAATTTATTTCAAATATTACCATAAAAATGTTTCAAAGGAGGGAGTATAAGTAAAATGGAAGAAACTCAGTTTTACTGTGCAAGCAAGGAAGGGTCAGGGTAAATAATAGTTAACAATTTAGAAGCAGTAGTTTCAGATGAGCATAAAGTATTATCAGCTGAATAGTTAAATACTACTTGCAGTTAGTGGTTTTGGGGAATAATTACTGTGCAAGTGAGCAAAGCAGCAACAGAGACACTGCAATGTAAATAGAACTATGAATGCTGTGCAGAAAGGTTAAATACAGTAGTGACATGGAAGGATAAAATGTAAAGCATACATTGAGTTGGGTACATGTAAGGGCACAGATCTGAATGTGCAGGAGAAAGAACTAGGAAGAAATGTAGCCAAGGTAAACAGAGCACAGTCTCAGTAAAGGCAACAGAAGAAACAACAGACTAGTAAAGGCAGAAAGAGGACGGAAAGAGAACTCAGGTGCCCTCCACCTTTATACTAAAGGCCACTTCAAGAAGAAAGAAAAGTGTCCATATCTAGAACATACATGAACAAGAGAGGAAAGAGGAGAATGCATAAACACCAAGAAGCAGTGATATATACAGTCAAGAGCATAAAGAACAACTAGTGTTTTCAAATGAAAAGTTTACCATTCACTATAGTTAACCTAAAAATTAGTTTCTTAATCACTACAATCTCTACTGGATGCTACTTAGTGTCCAGAAACTATGCAGTACCTTTAAACTTTTTTTTTCATTTCCACTTATTTCCCGTCACATAACAAAAAGGTGTCTGCACTTTTTTAGATGCACATCTCACCTTGTTTTAGAAAGGAATTTGTCTCAGCTTGCATGACATGGGCAAGATGGCAGAGACTTTCTTGTTTTCACTGTTGGTCACCACTCACATTTCTATATCATACCGTGTCTTGCTAAAGTTAATCAAGGGCTATAAACAGCTAAAGTTAAAACTAGAAAAATAGTTGCTGTAGAACTCATACAAAGAGCAGAAATTAATTATTTTGCAACACTACATAAACTAGTAAGTACTCTTTTTCAGTTAGTTAAGCATGGTTTGTCTTCAGGCAAGTACACAATTATGTACAGTATCAGAAACCACAGGCAGACATCATTTATCTTGCTAGCTCTTTGAGATAACTGTCAGTCATTGATGAATGAGTAGCTTTAGTAACCTTCACACCTAGCAAGTGAGAAAGAGGGGGACAGGGAGAGATTGCAATATTTTAAGGACAATGGTTAGAAACAAAGTCCTGCTTTAAAACCTCTTCTTGTACTAAGCAGCAGGTAGAGCATTTTATATGCTTGAAGTAAACAAAACTCAGAGTAAACTGATTAAACAGAAACAGTGACTCTGCTTTCACTAACCAGTTAAAAAGCAAATGACTCAAACCATTCTCTCTTTAAACAGGGTGGAAACTTACAGACCCAAACCACTCAGGAAGAAGGACAAAAATTGTAAAACAACATTATCTCAGCATGACAGTCCCCTCGATGGCTCTTTATTAAGTGATTCTAGTACATTAGTAATGCTGATAATATCAAAATATTACAATGAAACATGCTATTTGAACAAAGCAAGTATAACATTGTTTGTATAATTTTTGAGATGGCATGTGAGTTGGATTTGAGACACCTGGCTGCTCAAAATGTTAAGGTTAAGGGACTCAAATTTAACATCACTTCGCAGGAAAGGGATTTCATCAAGACTTTAAGGGACTGCAACATCAGGGTTATGAAACCCGATAAGGGGAATGGGCTCATTCTTATGGATCATTACACATATGTCAACAAAATGTCAGGTCACTTAGTTAGGGCCGTATCAGGAGATTAGTATTAATGAGATCAACATTGCCTATAGCAAGGTTAGAAGTACATTGGAGGATTTATTCTTGGAAAACACCATAGATACGGACCTATACGGGTACTTAACTATTACATCACCTAGGTTGCCAGTTTTCTTTGGAGTACCAAAAATTCACAAATCAGTGTCTGACCCTCCGTTTAGACCTATTGTCGACGGAAGGGGGTCGTTATTGAGTGCTGCAGCTACGTATATAGACACCTTACTCAAACCACTCATTGCGAAGGAAACACAAATCTGTAAAGATTCGTGGAGCTTCCTGAATGAGATTAATAAGATTCCATTTAGTCCAGGTTATGTGCTTTTAACTGTGGACATGAAAGACCTATATACGGTCATCCCCCACAGTATAGGACTTGACTGGATCAGGGAATTTTTATTAGCAAGGAAGGTAAATGACAGCACCATCCGCCTGGTTAAGACACTTTTGGAATTGATACTTTGTTCCAATTTTTTTCGATTTGAAGGATGCACTTTTATACAGACATCAGGAGTGGCGATGGGCTCACCCTGTGGGGGGGCCTACGCCAATTGCGTTATGGCCCAATGGGAGAACGCTCTCTTGTTTCAAGATTCCACCTTTAAAAGACATGTCGCCTGGTACACTAGGTACCAGGACGACATGTTCTTTTTATGGAAAGGAACCCCAGAGGTTATTCCTCACTTTATTGTTACTATGACTAAATTGACCAACTTTTTAGAATTCACTTTTGAATTCCATGATACTCATATCATTTTTTTGGACATTTGGTTATCTAAAGACAACTTGAACTCTAGGTTTAAAAGCAGAATCTATAGGAAATTAACATATTCCAATGGATTCTTGCATTATTCCAGCTGCCACCTGTACCACCAAAAGAAAGCGGTAGTTAAAGGACAAATGGTACGGGCGGCTAGGATGATCACGGACGAAGGTGAATTTTTAGTGGAATGTACTAAACTTTCAGAGATGTTTCGTGACAGGGGTTACCCTAGTAAACTGGTGGAGGACATTAGGGAGGAAGTTACACACAAACGTTGTGTTGGGTATTTTCGTCCCATTTTGAGTTCACAATCAGTATTCATCAAAGACGTTGGGGATCCTAGCACACATTGGTTAGATTTACCTGATAACAGACACCAGCATACTTTGAGGTTTTTATGCACCTTTTCTAAAGACCATCATTTTATTAGGGACATTTTATGTAAAAACTGGAAATTATTGGTAGGTGACAGAAACATTAGTGATAAGTTTGAGGCCCCACCAGCAATTACTTTTAGGAGAGGTGTTAACCTCAAAACTCTTTTAGAAGCCGGGAGAACCAAGCTGAGGATACAGACATGTAGTATGGGAAAATGTGGTTTCTGGTTGGGAGGGTGGCCTAATGATTAAGGTGTTTGCCTTACAAACACAAGGTGTCAGGTTTGAATTTCACAAGGGATAATTGGCTAGGCTTAAAATGGCCCACAAGGGCAGTTAGTCTAGTACTAATCTATGAATCTATGTAAACAATGTAAACTCATAAGAGAAGGCACTTTTGTAACGATAAACAGCATTGATTACAAAGTGAAAGGCAAATACAACTGTAACACTAGGGCAGTAGTTTATGCAGCAACTTGTACAGCTTGCCGTGCTTTCTATATTGGAAAGACAGAGCGCAAATTAAAACAGCGCATGTATGAACATGCTTATGCCATCTCTAAGAAGGAACAAACAAATGCCCTGGCTTGCCACATTAATGAATACCCTGGTCATGAGTTTAGGTTTACAGTACTAAAACAAGTAGATGATGCTCCGTTTACAGGTCCATGGCAGATTCAACTTGAGATAGAAGAGCTGCAGTGGCAAATTAAAACAGCAGCTAGTTTCCTTCCAGGGTTAAATGAACAAATTTCTATTGCATGCATTTAAAAAAAAATTAGCATTAAGGAGATAACTTAAATGAGTCAGTACCTTGTTTGTCATTATTTTTAGCAGTAAAGGTATTTAATGTTATGTTAGGTTTTCAAGTGTCACTATAATATATATTTTTTAGTGATTATCAAGATACTAAATTTTCAGATAGATTTAATGCATTTGGTTTAGTTAGGTAGGGTATATAGGGACCAAGCTTATCTTATGATTAGTGTGCTTTATGGGCCCTTTACAAATATTTTAATGTTTACGTAAATAACTAAGTATTTACATTAAATTTCCAAGTTGTTTATTGTATTTGTATCCATTTTCAAGGTTTTAGGCGGTGGCATTTTGCCTGTATTAATAGTAGGCTGCTACTCGCCCTGATGATTTGCATAGGTTGTTTTAAATGAATTAAGTAATAATGGTAATAGATTGTCACATGATTGCCTTAATTGGTTTTAAATAGGGTTTGTTGCCTGCACTTCTTGTTTGTTCATTTATACATTCTGAGGAAGGAGGGGTATTGACTCTTCCAAAAGCGCTCAAACAAATCAGTTTCTAATTTTATCTACTTGTTCGGCCCTTGGGCTTGGTTCTTCGTATTTCGTGTTTTAACATTGTTTGTATATGTTCACAAAATGATTATCTGATATTTTGACACACACACACACACACACACACACACACACACACATATCAAGAAATGAAAAAGCCATCGTAGGCGATCAAAAGTCAGCTGAATGAAAATTACCGGCTTTTCACTGTTCAGTCACAGAATAGTGGGAATCAGAGAGCTAACCCTTTCCTCACTAATGTGGGAACTCAGAGTTGTTATATACACTTAAGCAGGTGGTGTGGATGGTGCAGTGGAACTTGCCCCCTGTAAAAAAAAAAAAAACTAAGTTTTGTCAACCATTTATGGATCAATTTTTTTTCATGGTCATCCATTAACTACTGATCATTTCCAGATGGTTACTTGGATCGAGGAAAGATTATACACTCATAATCTGCTTTAGGGTGCATTGTGATTTGACAGGTTTCTAAGGTGAGTAGGCAGAAGATGTTACAGAGGAACAAATGTATTAAAGGGGCAACATTATAAAATACTCTGCAGATGCATCTTTAAATTGCAACTTGGCCATAAATATTAATTATGCAGATGTACAGTGTATTACACTACCACCATTCTTCATTTTGCATCATAATACAACTCCTGTTCTCAAATAAATGAATGCCACACATTCATTGTTAATATGTTAAGCAAGAATCCATGGTAATTAATGTGGCAATATACTTTTGAACAACAAAATATTTAAGTATATAGCAGTAACATGTACAATGTTAGCCTTCCTCTTTAAAGATGATCTCAAACATGCCACAGCTTGACCTGTGCTTTCCACATTTGAGGATTCAATATTTAAAAGCAATGGTAGTTGAGGTCTGCATCTACAGGGCCATAATCTGAATTCTATCATACTCAAACTGAGAGACTAGAATGCAACTTTCTGATTCTAAGAAGAGACACCACCAAGTCTTACATATGATGTCTTCAATTGCATGAACAAGAGGATGACTGTAATCTTCTGACACAGACAACTTTGCTGACATGCTTGCTAATTTAGCAAGCATATCACTTCTGAGCACTCCACTATAAGAGATTAGACATCAAAATGCACAGAAAATAAAATTCAAACATATGAAAACAAAACATATGGCAAAATATTTTACAAATGTGTTAACTTAATCCTATTAACTTTTCATTAAATTTCTTTCTTGCAATTATCAATACAGTAAACATATGATTTTGTACAACTGAATAAACAGACAAAAAATGTGGTACAGTACACATTTCAGATAAATCTAATGTGTAAAACTTATACACCCATATCTTTATTTTGTTAGCATCAATCATGGTAAAAGGAATTGACAGGGCAGCTAGTAATCCATCTTGGAGAGACTGCAATATCACAGTGGTTCAAGTCAGAAGCCTAGGCTAGTTGTAGAGTTAGACATTCTTTGCACAAGTTTGCTTAAACATCACAAAGAATATGACTTCCAACCAACATGAGATAACAGAGAAGTTACTCATCTAGGTTTAAACCTCAGGCTGGTGATCAGTGTACATGCTTCTGTGAGAAAAGCAAGCAGCAGAGTAATGTGCGTCACCAACTGCTGTACAATAGCTTATTCTCCTAAAATCTATTCAGTTGAGCACTATACTCAGACCTCTGTCTGGCAAATGGCTTGATAGTAGCCAACACATGGTTCAGAAAGAGACAGTCACAAGATCACATACAAGAGCAGCCAACATGCAACTCGGGTATTCTTCCCCCTAGTAAGGAAAAGGCACTGGGGTAGAATCCATGACTGCAATGTCAACCCTAGTGAAACAGATGGCCCACAGCATAAACCACTAGTTGCCACAATCAGCTGCAAGCAGAGGTCAGAGAAGGCTCTAAGGTTAACAGGGACCAGGCTGAAGACCTGGAAGTTGACTGGAGAGAAAGTACAACAGTTCAAGAAATTAATCAGGACTCTAGCAACCCATGAAGAGGAAGAAATAGGTGGAGTTGAACAAGAATGGTAGCGCCTAAAACAGCATGTGTTAGGACTACAGAACAGATATGTGGCCAAGCCAGGTATGGAAATAAGATGCATAAGGAAAGCTGGCAGTGGAATGCAGAAGTCCAGGAAGTCATCAAAAGAAAGAAGGAGTGCAAGAAAAAGTGAAAGACAGAAAAGACAGACAAGGCTAGCAAGGACCACTGGTTGGTTAACAAAGAAGCTAAGAAAGAGGTTGCAATAGCAAAGAATAGGGAATCGAAGGCACTCTACCAACTTCTGGAAAGTGATTCAGTAAGTAGTACAAAGAAAATATCAGGTTGCACATCAAAGACAGAAAGATAAAGAAGATAGTCAGATACCCTTCATAAGGGATGCCAACAACCTACTCAACAGTCCACAGGACATCAAAGGCAGATGGAAGGAGTATTTTCAGCAGCTTCTGAATGAAGAAAACCCCACAGAAGTTGTACTGCCCCAGAAATAGCCTACAATGAGAGAAGAGGAACCCAGTCTACAAGATGTATGAACAGCACTAAGGAAAATGAAGTCAGAGAAAGCAGGAGGCTCAGATGAAGTCACAGCAGATATGATAAAGATGTTGGGTGAGATAGGGTAGAAATGGCTCCTGAGGGTACTAATAGTGTGGAGAGAAAGGCGTATCTCAGATGACTGGAGAATAAGCATAGTCATGCCAGTGTACAAGAACAAAGAGGACATCTACAACTGTGGGCAGTACAGAGGCATCAAACTCCTACCACACTGCATGAAAGTTCTGGAGAGGGTGATTGATAAACAGATATGCAGAGTAGTAGAAAGTAAGATGGGAAATGAGTCCTTTGGATTCAGATCGGGATGCAGCACAACAGACCCGAAGTTTGCAGTGAGACAGATGATCGAGAAGAAGCTAGAGATGAGGAGAGAGTCCAACTGGGCATTCCTAGACTTGGAAAAAGCATATGACAAGGTCCCAAGAAAGGTGATTTGGAAAGTACTGTGGTGGTTTGAACACTGGTAGAATTAGTGCAGGCTATGTACAAGGACCCAATGACTCAAGTGCGAACAGTGTTAGGACTCACACAGGGGTTCCCAGTGGGAGTAGGTGTACACCAGGGTTCAGCTCTGAGCCCACTGCTTTTCATCCTGGTGATGGACTACATTAGCAGACAGGTCGGAGGGGACAGATCAACAAAGCTGCTGTATGTAGATGATGTGGCATTACAGACTGACTCTGAGCTAGAACTTCAGTAAAGGATAAGATAATTGAATGCAAAACTGAAGGCACATGGGATGACACTAAGCAGAGATAAGATGGTGGTAATGTCAGCAAACTGGGGAAATCAGAAGAAGCTGAGAACTGAGATAGAAGGGAAGATAGTGGAACAGGTAACTAGCTTCAAGTATCTGGGAGGGGTGACTGAGGAGAAGGGAAGTCTGACTGAAGAGGTCAAAGCTAGAATCAGAGGGGCTGCAGAAACTGGCACAGTGTGTCAAGTACAGTCTATGACAGAAGAATGCCAAAGAAGCTGAAAAGTAAGGTGTACAAAACAGTGGTGTGACCAGTACTACTGAATGTTACAGAAACCTGGGCAGTAAAGGCAGAACAGTTGAAGAAGCTAGAGGTAATGGAAATTAAGTGCCTGATAAGGGTGGTAGGATGCACACTATGGGACAAACGAAGAAAACAGGACATAAGAGTAGAAGCCAAAGTAGCTCCAACTGCAGAAAAGATCAAAGAGAACAGATACGGTGGTTTGGATACGTGCAGAAAAGCAGAAGACAATCTGGTGAGGAAGATTTGGGACAAACAGGAAGAAGGTAAAAGGAAGTGAGGACATCCAGCAAAGAGGTGGATGGATTGTGTGAAAGAAGATCTGTGACAGTCAGGCATGAGTGTTGAAGAACAAAAACCACTAGCCAGTAAACCAAAAAAAGATTTATTTTTCTCTCTCTCTCACTCTGACGTCTCGGCTACACAAGCCTTCAAGGAGTACAATTAAACACACAGACTAAAAGATCATTTAAGGTGAGGTTAATGGAGCATATGAGAGACATTGCTTAGAATAAGAAAGAGCTCAGTAGCGGAACATTTTTGTAAAGTACATGAAGGACGAAGTGAAGGCTTAGTAGGAACTATCTTGGAAAAAATAAATGTTTCACTATATGATAATGAAAGTATGAAAAGCAGGTTACTTTTTAAGGAGTCCGTTTATATTTTAACGTATGACACTTTAGCCACTAGAGGGTTAAATATGGAATGTAACTGGATATATTTTATCTAATTTTATCTAATTATTGATGCATAATGAAGATGTAATTATTCAATTATTGTCTGTATTTTAGGCAGGTATTTGGTGTGTGTGTAGTTGTACTCCTTGAATGCTTGTGTAGCCAAGACGTCAGAGTGAGAGAGAGAGAAATAAATCTTTTTTTGTTTACTGGCTGGTGGTTTTTGTCCTTACCCACCATGTTCTGTGGTTTTATATGAGTGCTGAAGAAGGCAGGAATGTGGCACTGAATCGAGAGAGTTGTTGACAGCACGGTATCATGACCCCATGTAGAAAAAAATAGGAAAAGAGGGCTGATGATGATGATGATGACTCTGAGTGAAAGACATTCATCCAGGTTTATGTAGTGAAGGACATCAATGCTCTTGAGAAACAAAAAGCGTGATGAGATTTCAATGAAGATGCACTGCAGTTTTCTTGTGTTGTAACCATGGCAATGAATAGATTGAGAAGCTGCAGTTCAACCTAGGGGATAAGAATGACTCTTCACATAAGACAGTGAGTTTTAGGAGCAAGAAGGTTGAAAACTTTACAGTCATACTTCAAATGATTTGCAGCTATGTTTGGGGTATGTGTAAATCTGCCTTTGACTGATTTTTTTTTTAATTAATGTATTTATTTATTTTTTTACTGAAGTCCACTACAGACACACGTGGATTACACTAAGCATACTATATAAAAAAAAACACTCAAGACTGAAGAGTGGAGTTCCTTGCATTTCCCTTGCTGATGGCAATTCTTGATTAGGAGATAGTCCAACTAAGAGGGTTATCACTAGCTTTCATCTAAAATGGCCTGAAGAATGAAATGCTTCAGAAATATCTCCCTTTACAAACATCCTCAGAAGTGAATTAATCAGTTAATTCTGCACTTCTAAAATTAAACGCTCATTAGGTTAAATTCGCATTGCCCGGAAGACCAGAATAAAACAGTTTAAGATCTATCCACCCTCTCTCTCTCATATTTTGCTTGTAGTCTCACTTAACCAAATACAGAAAAACATTTATAGGTTCATAGGTAGGTACTAGGCTATCAGCCGAAGGGCCTATGTAAGCCTAGCCAGCAAGGTTCCATGGCTTACGCCACCCAAGAAAGTTATTTTCCTGTGCCACTGTCGAGTACGACACAGAAGTGATCCCTGGGGTGTATTTCCTATTTCCCATCCACTCATCAAGATTTTTCTTGAAGAGTGCTAATGAATAACTTTGCTTGACATAGATAGGTAGCTTGTTCCAGAGTATAGGAAGTCTCTGGGACAGGAATCTATCCCTCCAGCGTGTCCTGTTTATTGTGGTGAAAAGGTTTAGGTCCCTAGAGCATGTAGCTTGGAGGGATTGGGATTTCTTTAGGTGTAGCATGTCCAACAGCTCTGGGTTTGACATAACTTTATATGTTAGGCAGAGAACACCTCGGAGTAGGCGATATACTACAGAGTAAAGCTGGAGTTTTTTGAGGCGGGTCAGTGTAGGGCATTTGTTTGAGGCCAGTAATCCTCTTTGTGAGATACTTCTGTGGCATTTCCTTTACTCTTTGTTTTAACATAAGGTATTAATCAGAAGCTCTGGGTAACTTTAACATGCCATTAGCAATACAAAAATGATACAAACAGAAATACTTGTGGACAAGCAGGAACAGTCCATAGAAGTAGTTACCAATGTGACAAAAACTGCAGTCCATCAGTTTTAATGCCATCTCTACAATATAACAGACAGAAGTATCCTCAACACTCTAAGCAAACAAGATTCAAGGAGGAAAGTATGCAGTTAAGCAATTTAGAATATGGTAAACTAAAACTATGTTAAATACCCAGTGGTTTCTCTCCTACACAAACACTTCCTCGATTTACATCTGAATATGAAGAAGCTTGCAGTTATTCATTCCATGGAAAGGCAGTGCTGGAAAAAGTGAAACTCACAGCTGTGGTGATCTTATCGGTATGCAGATGTGACCTTTCTTATCAAGTAATCCTGCACTTTAGCTTGATCAGAGCCAGTAAGGCTGCATGTAACTCCCACCAAAATCATCAGATTGTCTTACAACTTCTTCTCATTCAATTTGGTTTTGAATTTCCCCTCACCTCCCAAGTCTAGTTGTCTTACTCTAAGGGAAGAAAGCAATACAGCTTCAGATCATGATGCCATCTTTTTCGCTTCTGACAGCATGTTAAGAGGATTCTTAAGAAACCTCAATTGATAATTTACAGAACCAAAAGCCAAACACAAATGTCCATAACTCCATAATGGTCAAAATGCAACCATTTTCTGCAGGAAGGAAAGCGCCAGTCACAAACAGAAAGATGGGAGAAATCTCCTAAAAATAAGGAATCACTGCTAGCACTTACAAAATTCCACTGGCAGTGATCGCCTATGGAAAACAATTATCAGCTTTTTGTTCCTCGTGAGCTTGTGATTTGGACTTTGGCTATTGATGCTTGATCAATTTGGTGTTGCCCCTGTACTAAACCATGTAACATGTGAATGTTTATCAGAATATTCACTGTGAGAGACTGTGTATGTGTTTTTAGCATCCAGGAGATATTTATTTGCATGAATTTTAGAAGGAAAATTTACAATGTGAACCACAAAAATGGTTCATACTGCCTATCTCGACCTGGCCAAGGCATTTGGCACAATGCCCCACTCGGGCAATTTTGACAAACTCGAGAGGTTAGGTAGAAACTTGTACATTACCCAGTGGACAGCCAAATGGCTCACAGACAGGACCCAGGAAGTTAGAATTGGGGAGTCCAACTCTATAAGTGGAGATCCTCTGGAATCAGTCTTGGATCACTTCTTTTTGGCATTTCTCTCTCTGAAATCAAGGCCAATTTCAGTGGTCTCTGGCTGACTAAATATGAAGATGATTGCAAATTAGGAACTGTCATTGAATCCCACACTGAAGCATGTTCTCCAGGAGGGGCTGACACAAACAACTGGTGTCAGAGCCATGGATTAAAACTAAATGTCAAGAAACGCATAATAGTATCCTTCAGTAAGTCATCCACCCCTGGTAACTATCATATTGACAATACACCCCTTAGAGTTGACCCAGTAGTCAGGGACTTATAGACACATATAGTAATCTAGCCTTTGACCATCACATATCCACAGTTGCGAGGAAATCCTTCTATGTTGCGCAACTTATAAACAAAGGTATGGCATCTAAGTCAAGGAGGTCAATGTTCCACTGTATTCGACATTCTTCAGACTTATCATGGAGTACAACACCCCCCCCCCCCTTAGAATGTACCTAACCAGGCATATCCAACATTTGGAACGTCCCCAGAGGTTCCTCACTAAAAAACTACAGGGCTTAAGTAAAATGTCCTATGCAAACCACCTCAAAGCTCTATCCCTGTATTCTGTCTCCTACAGGCTTTTGAGGGGAGATCTATGCCTGACATACAGGGCATTGTCAGACCTCACTCTTGATGGACCTCCTGCATATCCAGAAAACAAACAGCACCAGAATTACCCATTCTAAAGACTTAAACCTTGCCTGTGATATAAACAGGACCTGCTGGTGAGACAGGTATTTATCCCAGAGATTACCCCGTCTCTGGAACAGGCTTTCCATCCATGTGAAGCAAAGTTCCTCCCTAACTCAATTCAAGTGCAGCCTGTACAACTGGATGGGGAAAGTACAGTTGTGAACACTTACCATAACTGTAGATGTTTGAGTGTATTCACTGTTGCAGTCATTACATTTGGGTTATCTGCTTGCAGTAGCCCTCAGTCGGCCTGATTAACAAAGCCTTTGGTCCTGCGTCTGATGCTGTCCCTTCTTCCGTGACGTCAGGTCGTCAGAGGTATAAAACATGCAGCAGATGCCATTACATCAGTTTTTCTTGCCCCAGATGTCAGATGCCCCCCAATGGGAAGCAATTATATGTATAATTATAAGGATATACCTCCAGCAAAAAAAGCAAATACACCAAAAAGCTTTTTGAGCATACTAAGGGAGAGTAGCGGTATAGCCAAAAGAAGAAAGGGGGCTGGAGGGAGGGTACCCAGGACTGCAACAGTGAATACACTCTAACATCTACATTTATGGTAAGTGTACAAAACTGTACTATGTTCTTCATGTTTCACTGTTGCAGTCATTACATTTGGGTAGATTCCCAAAGCTAAGGTTGGGAGGAGGAATTTAAATAGAATTAGGACCAGCTATAAGACGCTGCAAGACTGCAGTGGCAAAGCCAGCTCTGGATTGAGAGAAAATTGGAAAATGATAATGCTTGGTGAAAGTATGTACAGAACTCCAGGTAGCAGTTTCTAGGATATCCCTGATAGGAACGCCCCTGCGAAAGGCTGTGGAGGTAGATGCAGCCCTGGTTGAATGGGGTCTGATCCCCTGTGGGACAGGTTTTCCATGGTGCTTATAGCAGAAATGAATGCAGTGGCCTTATCCATTTTGAAATGGTTTGCTTAGAAATAGCTTTCCCATCTGTCCCTGCAGCAAATGCCACCAGCAGTTCAGGTTTCCTTTGAGGTTTAGTCCTGTCCAAGTAAAATCTAAGTTGTCTGTGCACATCTAAGGAGTGCAGTATCCATTCCCCTTTGTTCTGTGGGTTAGGAAAGAAGGTAGGCAAATGAATGGACTGATTAAGAGCCACACTGGATACCACCCCTGGGCATGAAGGAGGGATTGGTTCCGAGGGACACCCTGTCCACATGAAAGATGATGAAAGGCTCCACTGCCATAAGGGCCTGTAATTCAGACACCCTTCTTGCAGAAGTGATAGCTAAAAGGAAAGCTGTTTCCAGGAAAAAAAAATTAAATCTGCAGTAGCAGCTGGCTCGAAAGGAGGAAGACTGAGTTTCAACAAGACAAAATTAAGGTCCCAGGCTGGAGTTGCAGCTCTCCTGGGTGGCCTTAAATTTTTGGCTCTTCTGAGGAACTGCTTGAGCAGTGGGTGAGAGAAGAGTGGAGGCTCTGTGCTGAAATGGTCGAGGCATGAATTTTGATGGGGGAAAAGGACAAGCCCTTATGAAGCATCTCAGTCAAGTATTGTAGAATCTGAGGTAAATTGGGCACTGCTGCGCTCAACCCTTAAGATTGATTCCATGCACAAAATCTTTTCCATTTTGCAGCATAAGATTTTCTAGTACTAGGCCTCCTTGTCTCTAAAATGACATCCATCACTGATTTACTGAGGGATGGTAAAGGAGAGATTAGGTAATTAGCCAGGCTGCTAGGTTCACGGTTTGCAGCTGAGTGTGCAGAATATGGTTCTCCTGCTGAGACAACAGGGAAGGAGTCTGAGGCAGGTGCCATGGGGCCAAGCATGACACACTGCACAAGAGGGGGTACCAGTGTTGGCGTGGCCAGTCTGGTGCAATTAAAATCATCCTTGACTTGTCCTGTTTGATCTTTAGTAGTACCTTGGAGAGCAGAGGCAGAGGAGGAAAGGCATAAACTGATAGGTTTCTCCAGCTGAAGGATACAGCATACACTTTCCAAGCTAGCTTGTGGGGAATCCTTGTGAAAAATGTGTCCAATTGATGGTTCTGGGGGAGGCAAACAGGTCTATATCTGGGCTCCCTCACTTGCTTGTCAACATGTTGAAAATCCTTGGTTCCAGTTTCCACAAGTGTGGGTCCATGAGGTTTCTGCGTAGTCCGTCAGCCAAGTATTTAGTTTTCCTGGCAGGAATTGAGCTTGTAGCCTCACTTGGTAGCTCAAGGCTGTGTTCCACAATGCCTTGGCTAGTCTGCAGAGGGGGTAAGAATGTATACCCCCCTGCTTGTTTCTGTACCACATGACAGTGGTGTTGTCCATCTTTACCATTAGTTGTCCTGGAAGAATGTGCTCCTTGAAGGCTGTCAGAGCATTCTGTACAGCTAACATTTCCTTTTGATTTATGTGCAGGTGCATTTGACTTGGGTTCCATTTGCCCTGAATGCACTTCCCTGCCAGGTGAGCCCCCCCCATGCATAGTCTGATGCATCTGTTGTTAGGTTTGGGCAGCAGGGGGTAGTGTGAATGGTAGTCCCCTGTTTTGGTGGCAGGCCTCTGCCCAACAAAGGAACTCTAGGCATAGGCAAGGTATGATAGGAATCATTGCTTCTAGATCCTGTGAATGTTGACACCATAGGCTTTTGAGATACCACTGGAATGCAGGAGGCCATGAACCTCAAGGCTTGCAGTACTTGCTTTGCAGATAGCTGGGTTTTTGTGGCCACTTGTTTGAAGTAGGTTGTCAAATGAATCTGTTTCTCTGGCGTGAGGAAAGCCATCTGGGAAGTTGTATTCAAGCTTGCTCCCAGGAATATAATTTGTTGACAGGGTACCAGGTGTGATTTATTTTCATTTATGGTGTACCCCAAACAAGTCAGCATCCTGTGAACAAAGGCCACATGATTCAAAAGTATGTCCTGGCTTTCTGTCTGAATTAGACAATTGTCCAGGTATGGGTATATTTGAATATTTCTTTGGCTGCAAAATGCAATGACTGGAGCTAGGCACTTTGTGAATACCCTGGGTGCAGTAGATAAGCCAAGGGGCAGTGCAGAGAACTGATAGTGCATGTAGCCTGCTTTGAAGCATAGATATCTTCTTGCAAGACTCCCTGACAGGGATGTGCAGGTATGCTTCTTTTAAGTCTAGTGTTGCCAACCATGCATCTTTGCCTAGCATAGGAAGCAGCTGGTGAAGAGTCAGCATTTTGAATTTTGGAATCACCAGAAAGGTGTTTAGAGTAGAAAGGTCCAGGATAGGACGCCATGTATTGTCTTTTCTGGGTACCAGGAAAAGTCTCGAATAGAAACCTTGTCTCTTTTCTTCTTCTGGTACCAACTGAGTAGCTCCCATGCTTAAGAGAGAGAGAACTTGATTTTGGGCCTCTGCCCACTGATTTGGGGGTAGATCTGGCCACCCGCTTGGTGTTGGTAACGTGTGGAAGTGAAATCTGTATCCTTGGGACACTATATTTAAAACCCATTTGTCCTGGGTAATGAGTTCCCAGTTTTTGGCCTGCAGACCAATCTTTCCACCTAAAGGAGCATTCAGTTGGGAAGTGCTTGGAAGTTTTAAAAGCAAGTCATTGAGACAGTTGTCCATAGGGAAGAGTCTTACTACTCCCAGATTTGGGTGCGGAAATCCCCCACTGCTTAGTCTTGTGTGTCCCCTGGGACTGAAATCTGGGGTTTCCTGCTGTGTCTGGGTTTGGCTTGAGAAGACCTGGAAGGGGCTGGAAAGAACCAATTCTTAAAGGGCCAATGTCTACTAAATATAGGAGGATGAACTTGCAAGAAATCTTTAACAGTTTGCATAGATTTAGCTTTATCGTCCATCTTTTTTTAAGAACTTCCTCAGCTTTGTTGCCAAACAGGCAGTCCTGATTTAAGGGAACATCCAACAGTCTAGCTTTAACATGATCAGGCAAAGATTGCTCCTTAAGCCAAGCATGCCTTCTGAGCAGACCCAGTAACAGCAGCCCTGCAAGAGGCCTCTAATGAATCAAATCCACATTGTAAAGTATGTTTACCAACCTGTTCGACAGAATGCATTAAATACTGTAATTCTTTATTTTCAGCACAGTCAGGAATCAACATCATTTTCTGTTTAAGCAACCCAATAACATGTTGTTGATAGTTTAACATAAGAAACTGGCAGTTTAAGGCCCTAATGGCCAAGGCTGCAGAAGTGTAAACCTTCTTACCCCATCTATCCAGCGCCATGGAGTCTCTGTCAGAAGGGGTAGGATTTTTAGCAGTAGAAGCCTTAATGCCCTTGGGTCCCTGTGAAATAGTCTCTGGATCCGTTCCGCAATAGGATTTTTAAAAAGAAACTTGTGTGAATCAGGAACCCTGTAATATCTGTCAGGTTTTCTGGGAACAGGAGGCAAAGAATCAGGGGCCAAACTAGATTCCGAAAAGGCATCATCAACAATGTCTAGTACAGGAGGTATAGCTAAAGGCCTATGCTGAGGCAGGAGTAAGAAATCCCTAAGCCTCTTTTTTGAATCATAAAAATCCTGGCTTTCCCAGTGGAAATGCTCCCTTAGAGTATGCAAGATTTTACCAAAAGAAAAATCCTCTGGAGGGGAAGCAGAGGGTATAGAGTCCTCTGCGTCAGAATCCTCATAAGTGGATAAGGGCAAATCCAGATCATCAGAAGAATCAGAAAAATCAGAATCCTGGTCAGAAGATTCAAGAACAACTTCAGTCCTAGGTCTCTTAGAAGGGGGAGGTTGGCTTCCCCTGATTAAAGTTATAAGATCTTCAGCCATTCTTATCATTTGTTTCTTAAGCATAGAGGCCTGAGCATGCGGCCCGGGCATCGGTTTCTTAGGCGAAAATATACCGACAATGAATAGTGTGCTGATTAAATAAAGCACAAAACCGACAGCAAGGATAAGGAGCAAGAAAAAGTTTCCCCAACGGGGTACTTAGCTTTAGTTGAAGACTTTGGTTCTTTAACTTGAAAATGAAAATTTCAGGAGTCGACCAACAAACACTTATGAACTGCTTCTGCTTCGGGCACTGCACGGCAAGAAAGACTGATGTAATGGCATCGGCTGCATGTTTTATACCCCTGACGTCATGGAAGAATGGACAGCAACCGACGCAGGACCCAAGACTTTGTTAATCAGGCCGACTGAGGGCTACTGCAAGCAGATAACCCAAATGTAATGACTGCAACAGTGAAACACAAAGAACATTGGGTAATTCATCCCTGGTTTGGCACCTATGTCTCTAATTGACACAGGCAACCTGTAAATGGTTAATCACCTAGGCCCTAGCCTGTAAATGATTCATCTCCCAAGCCCCTACTTACACTTATCAAGGGTATCAGAACTTGTCAGAGATTTGGGATGCATGGTCTAGACTTAAAACGGCCCTTGTGGTCGTTAGCTTAGCAAACACCTATGAATATGTAGACCTATGTTATTAAGCATTAGCATACTTAAAGCAATATAACTCCATATACTAATGTGATGCATTTAACATGTCAGCCAGTGGAGTAGCAACAAAAGCTGCTCCCAGAAGAACACGTGCAGTTATGTAAAATCTTAACAATAGATGTCCTTTTCACTGTTGCAGTACTCATCACCTGGGATCTACTGCCAAGTATAGCCCAATGTCCAGCCTGTATACCAAAGCCTTTATTACCTAGGAGCATTGCATATTAGATGTATGTTCCCTGTGCAATCATAGGGCATAAAGGTGAAATATCTACACTCCCAACCCAGAACTGAAGTGCCCCAGGAGATCCAGGACCCCCAGTGGAATGGAGAACATGTACATCCAGAAACAGGAAGGCGAGAAGAACCACCTCTCGGTCAGAAAGAAAACACTACTAATGATACAGCAGGAAAAGAAAAGGGTGTAGAAGGAAGGTAGTGAATACTACAACAGTGAAAATAACATCTACTGTTATGGTAAAATTTTACACAACTGTACTATGTCCCTCCCTATCACTGCTGCAGTACTCCACCTCTAGGAAAAGTACAAAAGCTACTGAGAAAGTAGGGCAGGGGAAGGATTGCCTTGGCAAATGCTGTTCTGGCTCGAAATTATATCCAGTTTGTAATGGTTAGTAAATGCATGAACAAAAGACCCAAGTAGCAGTTTCAAGGAATGAGATGGGGTCAAAACCCTTGAAGAAAGCTCCCGAGAAAGACACAGCTCTGGTAGAATGAGCCTTAACAGAAGCAGACAACTCCTTACCATAAAAATAACAAAAAGAAATGGCCTTGGAAATCCAGGAGGAGATGATTTACTAAGAAACTTCCAAACCTAATGTTCTGGTATGAAAAGAAAAAAAACTGACCAAATTTACAATAGGCCTTTGTTTTGTCTAAATAATATCTGAGCTTTCTATGCAAGTCTAAGGTATGAAGAACCTTCTCATTAGCAGACTGCAGAGAAGGGCAAAAAGAAGGAAGATGGACAGACTAATTAAGGGACAGCTCATTAACCACCTTGGGCATAAAAGAAGGATTTGTAAGGAGAGACACGCTATCGCTATGAAAAAAACAAGAAAGGAGGTACCACCATCAAGGCCTTGAGTTCAGACACCCTTCTGGCAGAGGTTAAAGCAACTAAAAAAATTCCTCCAGGTGTAATGTTGCCAAGAAGAGGAGATAGCAGGCTTAAAATGAGTTTGAGTCAGCTTTTCAAGGACAAAATTAAGATTCCAAGGAGGAGGAATGGGCTTTCTTGGGGGTGTGATATGAAGGATGCCTTTTAGAAACTGCCTGACCTCAAACCTAGAGACCAAAAGAGGAGTATGTGGCAGATGGGCAGAAATGGCTGACAAGTGAGCTTTCACTGAAAATATGTCAAGCCAGCATGAGCCACAATTCACACAGGTAGGAAAGAAACAACGAGAATCCAACTTAAAAGGGATCCTGGTGATGTGTAAGATGCCAGACAGAAAATCTCTTCCATTTTGATATATATGTCCTCTGAAAACTGGTGTCAGAAATGAATCAAAACCCTATCACCCAAAGTGTCAGTTGAACAGTGGACAAGTGAGGGTGGAGGAGAGATCTCTTGTCCTGTGTGAGAAGGTCCATGAGATGAGGTAACTTGTGATGATTGTCACTTGCCAGATGGAATAACAGGGGGAAACAATGATGTCTGGGCCAAAGGGGAGTCACCAACAAGATTTTTGGATGTCCTCCTTGATCTTGTGATGGAATGGGAATTAAAGGAGGGAAAGGGAAGCAAAGGCATAAAGGAACATTCCTTTCAAAGAAAAAGACAAGGCATTCACTTTCCAAGCCAAAGGACTTGGGACTCTGGAACAGAACTGAGGGAGTTGTCCATTCAGAGGGGAGACAAAAAGATACACTTGAGGAATACTCCAGCAAAGAACTATGGTCCAGAAATGCACCTCAGTATATCATCCATTCGTGAGGCCGAGTCCTGAACCTGCTTGCAAAATCTGCCACAAGATTGCACTCTGAAGGCATGTAGACTGTCTGTAGGGTCATCTGTAGATTAATGGTTACTTCCCAGGCTTGAAGGGCCAGTCTGCAAAGAAGTTAGACCTTGTACCCCCTTGCTTTTTGATGTACTACTGCATGACTGTGGTGCTCTCTGGAAAATCCTTCAAAGGACATGGCATCCAGATCGAGTGGAAAGCTGGGAGAGCCAAAACAAGAGCCCTCTTTTCCTTGATTTTAATGTGATCTGCCCTCTGTTGAGGTAACCAAAGGCCCTGAAACTTTAGGGTGTCTGTAGCAGCTCCCAACCCAACTCTGAGGCGTCCGTGAAGAGTTCCTATGAGGTTGAAAGAAACACCCAGATTTAAAAATATCTATTGAATCTACCAGTGAAGTTCCAGTTTGAGACAAGGGAGCAGTACAGTCTAGCAGGTGGCAGTGTTGAAGCCACACCGATGTGAAATACCACTGAAATTTTCTCATATGAAGCTTGACCCAGGGAAGCATGGGGATGGTAGAAACCAGGAACTCCAGAGGCCTTAGAAACTACCTGGCTGGAAGACAGGACAGGGGAAGCAGGGAGAGAAAACAATTTGAGAGAGAGAGAGAGAGAACCTTGACAGCAGGAACAGAAGCTAGCATGTGAACAGTTTGGATCCTGCAGCCTAGGAAGATGTGATCTTGAGAAGGAGTCAACACACTTCTGAAAACTGACCATGAACTCCAGGCCATGCAACAGAAGCTGGGTAAAACGAAGATCCTACACTAGTTTGGTTTGGGAAGGGTCCTGAAGCAAGAGGTTGTCCAGACAGAAATATCTGAATGCCTACAGTTTGTAAAAGGCAGCCATCTAGAGCTAGGCATTTGATAAGTATACTTTGGGCCACTAAAAGCCCAAATTGCAAGGGAGAGAACTGAAAATGAGAAGAAGAAACACAGAAATGCAAACATTTTCTGATGAGAAAGTGGATAAGAATATATGAAGGTAAGCGCCCTTAAGGTCCAGGGAAACTAGAAAGGCCTATAGAAGCAATGGGGAACAGAGTCTGAAAAGAAGGCATTTGGAAGGATGGCACAATCAAACAAGTGTTAAGAAAGGAAATATCCAGGACAGGCCTCCAAGACACCCTTCCTGGGGACCAGAAACAAACATTCTGAAATAAAACCATAGAACCCTCTTAGTCTGAGGAACTGGCTGAATAGTACCCTGGCCTAACAGACCCTGCAACACTCCAGAAAAATGAGAAAGTTGCTCTGCAGAAGGGTTGATGGATACTGAGAAGGAGGGAAGGGTTTTTCAGGCTATAAAGCAATCCTGCCTGATAAAGGAGAGAACCCAAAAGTCTGTGGTGATTTTTGCCAAACCGGGAGACAGAACAAGCCTGAATGACAAGAGAACCTGGCTTAGAGAAAGGGAAAGCAGAAATAAGACTGCTACAAACTTGTCAGGAAAGAACTGCTTTTAGGGTCTAGGCATTTGAGTAGGCTTACACCTAGGAGCCTTCTTACCCTTGGCAAACTATCCACGCAGTCTACTTATTAAAGTCACATCAGGATAATTCCTCTGAAACTTGGGAATGGGAGAAAAACAGACGTGCTTCAAATCTTTCATGACCTTACCCTGATGGTGCAAGGCTTTAAAGAGTTCTGCCACAGCAGTACCAAATATGTTTTGGTTATTCAGAGAAGCATCCAGGAGTTTTATTTTAAAATCATCTGGCAAGACATGAAGGTGAAGCTAGGAATAGTACCTCATCACAGAGTCAGAAGCAGCATCCCTAGTGAAGGCATCCGTTGCATCACAGCTGCACTTTAGAGAGTAAAGGGCAACTTGGGAAATGGAACTTGGTAATGAAAGAGCCTTATCCTCAGAGTCAGGCAAATCAGTGACAAGCTTCCCAATCTGAGAAAGAAGAGACAAAATGTATCTTGTCTTATGGGTCTGGTAAATTACAGGCATTACGGCTGGGGTGGCAGAAGTGTAGACTTTCATACCAATCCTTTCCATAGAGGTACTGTCCTTGTCTGAGGGAAGGAGCTTAGAAGAGGACAACAGCCTAGAAGGTTTATAAGTAGACATAAAGATCACCACTGGATCAGATGAAAGGCATTTGTACAAAAACCTGGAGGTATCTGGCAGCTTTTAGAACCTGTCAGGCTTCTTATGGGCTAGAGGTTAAGAGTTTGAAGCCAGGGAAGCAGCTGAGAAGATATCCAACATAGCAGCCAGCACAGGAGGGATAGAGGGTGGTTCAGAAGAGTCCATTTGTATTAACTCATAATACACCTTTTCTGGATGTCGGATACTAGACAGCAATCAATCCCACTTAAAATGCTCCATCATACACAGGACCGTGTCTCCAAAGGATAATTCCTCCATTGGAGAATCAGGGCTGAGACAGTCTTCTTCATCTGACCCATAGTCTAAAGGAGAAGGCAATTGAGAGAAGTAAGCTAGAGAGTCATTACCAGAGGAGACTCAGGGTCCCTTGCCCTTTTGGGAGTAGAGGACCAAGGGGATGCAGGAACCGAAACCCCTTAAGGAAGCTTCAATGCCATCAAAGCTTTGAACAAGCCTCCAGTAAAGTCCTGCCATTCCCTTTGTGGATCCTGGGCAGTAGACACCAAGTTTAGTTTTCTATTGTTTCTTCAATGGGATGTCCAGTTTGACAGAATGTGGTGGTTCAGGCCCCTTCCTGGATTCAGTTAAGGTACCTGGCACCTCTTCCCTAACTAGGATCCGAGGAATACTTTCGGCCCCATTGGAGATAATCAGCCATAGTTTCCCATCAACTTCTGCAGTGGACGTTGGCAAAGCCTCTGAGGACATGCAAGAAGCAGGCTGTGTGCCAGCCTCAGAAGAGGTCACTGCAGAAGAAAACAATGGTAATACCGGACTGTCCTCTGGGTTCTCATGTACCTAAAGAGAGATGTCAAGTGGAGACAAACAGCAGGCTCAGGCCTATACTTCTTGGCCTTCTTCTTCAGCAGCAGCTGTACTTCAGGCCGAGTGAATTCTGCCATGGTACCTAGGGACAACAGCTTGAGACACTGGTTCTCAAGACAAATAGAAAAGGAAAACAGATGGCTACATAAAGTCTTGGGTACAAAAGTCTGACAGATGAAACATTCAGTGTGGTCATGGGACACTGAAGCAAAACAGGCAGCTATCATGGCAGTCCTTCTGGGGAATTTGCCTCCTATACTGACATTTCCTTTTCTTGGATGACATGTAAGCGAATGAAAGAAATTATAAAAACAAAATGGAACCCTAATGGAGTACTTATCTTGAAGTTGTAGGCTCAGTATAAATAGCAAAGTGAAGGGCGTTCAGACTGATGTACAATAGCAGCTTTCAGACTGGAGGCAATGAAGCTCTGGGCTGGCAGAGTACGTATGTCACCTTTATGCTCTATGTTTGCGTGGAGAGCATATGTCTGACGTGCAATGCTTTTACTATACTGTCCAGACGGTGGGCTATCCTTGCCAGGAGATCCGAAAGGTGATGAATACTATGACAGTGATATGAATGGACAAACTGGGATAAAGGGTACTGTCGTCTTCTACTCCTTTGAGATTAAGGATCAGAAGCCTTTTGACAAAGTTAACTGTAGCATGTCTGAAATGGAATTTATTCTGGTGGCTATTAAGCTAATTTTTATCAGAAAATGTGGAACTTGAAAGGCTGCCTTTGTGGTCACTACTCTTGACACAAAGTCAGCAGATACAATTCTGTCTACACAAAAAGGTGGAATTCCACACTGCTGCTGCATTTTCAAAAGGAGTTTTAATCTCATGCCAGAAGAACTTTTGTTGGCTGGTGGCGTTGTCCCTGTTTTGCAAGTAGGTTGATTTTTGCACATCAAATTTCAGTGTAAACATTCCAATTACCTTTAACAGATCAGTCAGAGTGTCTCACTGCAGGCCTGGCACTGTTGGTAAACAGAGCGGGTCCCTCTTCTTGATTTAAAGCTTGTTGCTTTTAGTATGCTAAGGTGTTTTTAAATCTGCAATATCAAAAACATGTTCCAAATCTGGAGAAGTTTGTGAGAAAACAGGAAGGGGGAATGCATTCTCAACATCTTTACAAAGCAGCACCAAGAAGACAAAATCAAGCTCCTGCGATAAAATTGATCTATACCTGATTATTACTGATGGAAGTCTGATGACCATGAAAGTACAGGAAAAAAAGTAGTAGACTGCTCACCCATGGAGCAGAGTAGAACAAGAGTATACAGACGTTTTCAGATGCATCTGTAATATTAAACCCTGACCACAAGTAATTACTTTTCAGTTATGTGATTAGGCCTAGTGAAATCAGTTAAGAGCCTCAGTCTTCAACAACTCATACAAAGAAACAAGTGACAAAGCCAGTTAATGTTAAATTCACTTGGGAATATGAAGATTTCTCTAGAAACTTGTGTAGTATGACTATTAAAATATCAATTAGATGATCAAAACCTGCAGAATAGGGAAAGTAGGCAGTTTCACTAAAGACTGAGCATGGTTGTAAACTGTGACTCTCAAGAAAAATATCCAGTCAGGGCAGCTGGAGGAGTGAAAGAATGTTTTGACTATTTCTGTTATAAGAAAATATTTCTTTAGCAGTAGTGCCCCTCTTTCAACACACAAAAAAGGTCTGTCACTCTGGAAAGCTGTACAGACTGAGTATCCAGGGGAAGGAGAAATTTAGATAAAGAAACAGTATCTGGCAAATGTCACTTGAAACTCGAGTTTCCAGCAGGTCAGCTTTGTTAATGTTACTTTTATTTATTCCTTTATTTTCTGCCTTCATTTCATTCCCCACCACCCTCCCGACCATCAGGCCACTATCCCTTGTCGACTCATTTTTTCTTCTTAATTACAAATATACTTGGGCAATGAGAGCTAGGGACAGACTGAGGCTACTATTAGTGGAAGTTAGGCTATGTCCTTATATGTTCCTAAGAAATGACTGTTTGATGAAAAGTAGGGTGCTATGCTGAATCCTTTGCAAATTCATGCTTCTGAAAATCTCCATCTAGAAAGCACATGTGTACTCCTTGCTAGGGCTACACTCCCCACAGTGCCAAAAGGTAAATACTGTTTTTCTCCAGGTGCAACTCAAGTTTAAAGACTATATCTGTGGCAATTTACTCACATCCCTAGCTAGTTGGTCTTGTACCACGCAGGCCATTAACTAACTATGGGTATTCTGGGGAGTAATCAGGGCAAGAAACTTCTCTTACTGACTCATCCTGTGTTAAAGATGTGCAGACTTGATGCTGTAATGCAAAAGCCCAGAGGTGATTACACACTTAGCATTCGGCTAACAAGTGCCGTTAATGATGGAATTGGTGTTCAAAATTTAAAGAGCTCAATGGAAGTCCAACATTACATTCAGAAAGGTCAAACAGACATTTTGTAAGGTACATTGCTGTGGACTGGAATAATTTATCAAAATAAATTGTTTATCTATATTTTTTTTTAGAGAGACTATGCAATTGGCCAAAAGGGCTCAACTTAGTGAGAAAGAGATGTGCAGAATATTTTCTAACAACTTAGACTACAAGTTCAGACATCAATTATTCTGTTAAATTTGGAATCTGCAATGTGAATTCAGTACTAGTGAAATAAAGATCATCTGCCTGGTTCTGTCTTGAGTTGGTCAGCTGCTGGGAGAGGCTGGGAGAGACAGACAGGAGAGGATGGGAATGAGTAGCTTAGGTTGGTTCACCCATCCCGGAAGACAGAGATGGCGACTCCCATTTGGCCAATTGTACCTATGCAAACAAAGACTTGTACAACACCAATAGCTCTGGATCATGAGGCTGTTGGGTTGGTGAAAACAACCTCATGAGCATATGTGGGAGCATGTTCATAAAGAGAAGGGGGATAGGATGCCCTGCAGTAACACAATTCCTCTTGACAGCCACCAGGGGGTGGGGCTAGGGAAATCACAATAATATCAAAACTGCCAGGATGCTGGGGAGAGCAGAAATTACGCTCGCAGCAAAGTGATGGCCCATTGGATAGCTATTGCACCACCTTGTACTGAAGATACTCAACTAAATGGGCTCAATCACAATTATGGTCAACAAAAAGAGTTAGACTGCACAGAAATACTAAATAAATGTATGCATTCACTAGATATAAACAGCAAGTAAAAAAATTACTTTTCATAATGTTCCATCTGTGGTATTTTAATTCTTCCTCAACTAATGGATTTGGATCTGAGCCTCTGATCCAACTTGGCTGCTGCAAAAGCTTGTGTCAACCTTGAACTCTCAAGCTTCCCCTTAACCAGAATGCACCACCCCTTATTCTATATCTTGTTTGCAGACTATAGCAAAAGAATAGAAACTTTACTCTTATGGAAAAAATCTTAAGCAGTATTACAGCAGAAAAGGGTAGCACAAAGCTATATCTGGAGCCATAGAATGAAAGGGGAACACTTAAAAAAACGCACTCTAGCCACTCGCTCTTCCAGAAAACATAGGTTTGGGGTTGGTAGGTGGGGAGTTGAGGAAGAATGAAAATGGACAACACAGATGAAACTTTATGACTTCTTTATCTGATGTTGTCAATTTTCATTCTGTCCTCAACTGATGGGACACAGTCCCCAGCTACTGGAATCCCAGGGTGGCCTCAAGGAAAGATATTGCTAAGCACCATTGAGCCAAATGATGCCCTGCTTCTAGAAACTAAGTCCAGTTTGTAATGAGAGATGAAGTTGTGAGGTGAAGTCTAAGTTGATGCTGCACAAATATCATCCATGGAGGCTCTTGAATGAAATGCTGAGGAAGCTGCAATGGATCTTGTAGAATGAGGATGCAATTGCTTAGTTAAGGGCAAATTCAATTTATCATAAATGAAAGAAATGCAATTAATCAGCCATTTAGCTAGGTAAACTCTAGACAGTGGTGTTCCCAATTTCCTCTCAGCAAAGAAAACAAATAACTGATCTGAATTTCTGAAGTTTTTTGTTCTGTGTAAATAAAAACGCAATTGCCTATGCAAACCTAGTGAATGCAACAAATATTCCCCTTTATCTAATTTGGAATAAAATGGTAAACTGCTAGAATGGTTAATGCTCAATTCTAATACTACTTAGGGGGAAAAGGATGCATTCCTTATGAAAAAGTACATATGGAGATTTCATCAACAAGGCCTGAATTTCTGAAATTCATCTGGCGGATGTAATTGCCACCAAAAACAGTCTTCCAAGACAGAAATTTTAGATCGCAAATATTTGCAGGTTTAAAGGGTAGAAGGACCAAAGCTTGCAGTACCAGAGTTAAGTCCAACGGTGGAGTAGGATATTTAACTGGGGGTCTCAACAGAAGTGTTTCTCATAGAAAGGTCCTACAAAGTTTATGTGAAGCAAGGGAAGAGCCATCAAAACTGACATGAAAATTGTAAATTGCTGCTAATTGAACCTTTACTGTGGAAGAACTGGCCCTGATTTAAAAGCAGGAAGAACTCCAAGATAATGTGAATCGGTGAAGAAAAGGGGTCCACATTATTTTGAAGTGCCCAGTGCACAAATCTTTTCCATTTGCTAGCATAAGTTTTCCTTGTAGATGGCTTGAGGGAAGATAGTAGAATTTGGTGAACAGGGGAAGAGAGCATAGGTTGTCTGGCTATCACTTGAAATGGAGAAACCAAGCTGTCAGCTTGAGCTTTGGAAGGTCCAGATGAATCATTTCTGTCAGGTGAGACAGCAGGTCTGGAGCTGGATACAGAATCCAGGTTTGATGTATCAAATGAGGCCACAGGAAGGGAAACCAAATTTGTTGAGGCCAAAAAGGTGCAATGAGAATGATCTTGCTCTTCAACCTGGCAGCTTTCTGAAGGAACTTTGATATCAGGGGGATTGGTGGATATGCATACAGTAACCCTGGGTGGCCAATCATGGACAACAGCATCCCTCAGTGACTCCCCCTGTGGAAGGATGAGGGCAAAGTAGCTGCTGCACTTGTTTAGGGGAGATGCAAAAAGATCGCAGCAAGGCTGGCCCCAACTGTGAAAAATAATTTCCGCTACTTTCTGGTTCGGGGACCATTCATGAGGTAACAGAATGCACCTGCTCAGTTTGTCTGCTAGCACATTGGTCTTCCCTGGAAGGTACATTGCTAAGAGAAAGCAGTTGGAAGAGATTGCCCACTGCCACACACTTAGTGCTTCTGGACATGGGGGTGGGGGTAATTTTGTTCCTCCTTGTTTGTTGATATATCAAACCACTGACATATTGTCTGTTTGTATTGCAATCATTCCCAACAGGAAAACATCCTGAAAGGCTTGCAACCCTAAAAGCACTGCTCTCAACTCCAGAACACTGATGCAAATTGGCCTCTTCGGGGGACCACATGCCTTGAGCGGTCTTTCCCAGGTAATGCCCCCTACCCTAGCTGTGAAGCATCCGTGGTCTCTATGGTCTTGGGCTGAGAAGGGACAAATAAATGGCCCTGTAGCAGTTGTTCCAACTGGGTCCACCACATCAGATATTTCTTGCATGAACTGGTGATTCATATTGGAGCAGATAAAGGTAGCTGAAGTACTGAACTCTGAGATGCCAACATACACTGAAGAATCCTCATGTGAAATCTGGCCAGTGGAAGGAATAGTTGTGTAAAATCTTACCATAAACATGGGTGGTGTTCTCCTCCATATTGCAGCATTCATAACCTTTGGGTTATCCTCTGCTTAGCTACCCAAACATCCAGCCAGTATGCAAAAGCTTTAGTCACTGCAAGGTACGTGAGACAGCTGATGCTGTGTGGGCCACAAAAGTGATGTCTGCATATACCTTTATTCAGAACTGAATGCCCCAGTTGGACCCCAGTCCCAGGATAGCTGCACAAGTCATGTGTTATCCAAAAAGGCATTTTTATATAGGGGGTATGAGGCAGGGATAGAATACTGCAACATGGAAGAGAAGGACATCTATGGTTATGGTAAGATTTTACACAACTATTATACGTCCTTCTATTCCCATGTTGCAGTATTCATAACCTTTAGGTGAGTGCCAAAGCAGAAGAAGAGAAGGGTGGTATGAAACTGTTTTTCAAGAATCCATGCAGGATTGCCCTAGCAAACCCTGCTCTAGATCTGGAAATATGGCCCAGTTTGTAGTGTTTGTTGAAGGTATGGACAGATGTCCAGGCAACTGCCTCTAGAATGGAAGCAGTGTCCATTCCTTTGAAGAAGGCTCCAGATGAGGCCATGGTACTAGAGGAGTGGGCCTTAATTTTTGAGGTTAGATGTTTACCATGGTAGGTGCAACAAAAGGAGATGGCCCTATAAATCCAGGCAAAAATAGTCCATTTTGTCACCGCTTTTCTCAGAGCTCTGAGATGAAGAAAGACATTGTCACTGCTTTTCCCATAGCTCTGGGGTGAAAGGAGACAAACAATTTCTCTGACCTCCTAAGTGACTTGGTCTTGTCAAGGTAGAATCTTAGTTGTCTGTGAACATCAAGGAAATGAAGGACTCTCACCATCATTCTGGGGATGTGGAAAAAAGGTGGGAAGGTGAATACATTGGTTCAGAGACAACTCCTTGACCATCTTAGGCATGAAGGACAGGTTGGTCCTTAGGGTCACTGTATCCTTGTGGAAGATTAGAAAAGGTGGCATGACCATGAGGGCCTGGAGCTTTGACGCTCTCCTGGCTCATGTCAGGGCCACCAAAAGCACAGTCTTCCAAGTGCAATATTTTAGAGTGGCTTCTGATGTTGTTTCAAAAGGAGCAACAGTGAGCTTCTCTAAAATGTAGTTCAGGTCCCATGGGGGTGGAATTGGCTTCCTGGGGGGGCATGAGGTGCACTACTCCCTTAAAGAATAACTTCACTTGAAGTCGGGAGGCAAGAGGAGGGTCAAGAGGCAGACGAGCTGAAATAGCATCTAGGTGGGCCTTAACAGAAGAATATGCCAGCCCTGCTTGCAACAATTCACACAGGTATGACCACACTAAAGGGACCTCTCCTTGAAATGGGTGTAGCCATCTCTGAAGACACCAAATGGAGAATCGTTTCCATTTGGACAAATAAGATCTAATATTGGGTTTCCTGGCCTCCTGCAGGACATTAAGCATGTCCTCAGTGTAAAGGTGTCTGAAAGTGATCAAAACTCTATCACCCACAGGGTTAGGTTTTGACATTCCAAGTGAGGATGTATTAGGTATATCCCTTGTCCTGTGTGAGAAGATCCACTCTGTATGGTAACTTGTGATGACTGACCCTGCCTAAATGCAGAACGAGGGGGAACCAATGCTGTCTTAGCCAAAAGGGAGTCACCAACAAGATTTTTGGTTTGTCCTGCAAAATTCAGCAGGACTTTTTGTAGGAGTGGGAAGAGGGGGAATGCATAGAGAAACATCCTCTTCCATGAGATAGAAAAGACATCCATTGCCCTCACTAGGGGGCTGGGTGCCCTTGTACAAAAGAGTGGAAGTTGTCTGTTCAGAGGGGAGGCAAACAGATCTATTTGGGGTGTACCCCAATTGTACACTATATGTCCAGGAACACATCCCTGTGTAGCATTCATCTGTGGGATTGTGACATGGACCTGTTCAAGGTGCCTGCCTGAGTGTTCTGAGCTGGGGGAATACAGACTGCCTGCTGGGTGACTCCATGTTGGCCATCAATTCGTAGGCCTGGAGTGCAAGTCTGTATAGTAAGTAAGATTTTGATCTCCCCTGTTTGTTCACATACCAGAAAACTGCAGTGTCTGTGAATAACTTCAGGGAGCCTTGCTTCAGAATGTGTTGGAAGGTCCTCAGAGCAAGGATGATGGCCCTCATTTCTCTGATGTTGATGTGCTCCCACTTGAAGGGTCCTGTCCATGTGCCTTGCACCTTCAACCTGCCCATAACAGCTCCCCAGCCCAGGTCTGAAGCATCTGTGTACATCTCCTGGACTGAGGTGAGGGACCATAATGGAAGTCCTGGGTTGAGGGAGACTTGATCCACCCACCAAAGGATCTCCTTCCTTAGGCATGGTAGGAAGGGAATGCTGTGGTCCAAGGGGTGGGAGTGTTGGGTCCATGTGGACCTCGGGTACCACTGAAGTTTTCTCATGTGGAGTCTTGCCAGTGGCAACATGGGCATAGTGGAGGCCGTATGACCTAGGAGTCTGAGATAGTGTCTCGCTGTCATAGCAGTGGAGTGGAGGACAGACAGCAGGTACTGCTTCAGGCTTTCCACCTTTTGGGGTAAAAGGAATGCCCTCATAACATCTGTCCTTATTCTGCACCCCAGGAAAACTTGGTCCTGGGAGGGGTTTAGTTTGGACTTGGGGAAATTAATGTTCAACCCCAGGGACTGCAGGACAGACATGACTTTTTGGAGATGGATGTGCAGGGAAGTGGAGCAACCTGCCAAGATCAGGAGGTCGTCCAGGTAAGGACTATCAATGGAGTCAGACACTTGCTGAATTCCCTTGGACCAGTAGATAGTCCAAAGGGCAAGGCAGAGAACTGAAAATGCAAGGAACCCTTAGAGAATCATAAATACTTCCTTTAGGTGGGCCTTATGGGGATTTGCATCTTTGATGTCCAAAGTGGCCATAAATGCCTGAGGCATTAGCAGGGGGGAAAAGAGTCTGGAGTGTAAGCATGTGAAAAGTGGGTACTTGTAGAAAAAGGTTGAGGTGGGAGAGATTCAGATGGGTCTCCATGGACCATCTTTCCTTGGGACTAGGAAAAGTCTGGAGTAAAAGCCCTTTCCCTTTTCTGACAGAGGGACAGGCTGGACAGTCCCTTGAAAGAGGAGGCTGTCTAAGACTGTCTGGAAGAGGGGGAGCTGGTCCTTTGGTAGATGTGGGATTCCTCTTAAGGAGGGAGGAATGACACAAGTCATGAAATAACCCTTTTCTATAATAGGCAAGACCCACTTGTCTGAGGTGGTGCTTTGCCAGACGATAAGAAAGCGAGAAAGTCTTTGGGATAGGAGAATGTAATCTGGAGGGGGTGAAGAGGAAGACAGTTAGTCACAGACTATGTGCCCTGTCCTCAAACTGAAGTTTCTGAACTGGAGTCTTAGCAGGAGTGGAAGGAGGCTGCTGCTTCCTGGAGCTTTTTTTGCTCTTAGAATGAAGGGTAAGAGCAGAATGTTTCCTGAAAAACTGCATCTTGGTGGGATAATGGAATTCAGGAATGTTTTAAGTCTTGCAATTCCTTTCCCTTTTGCTGAAGGGTCTTGAGAAGCTCGGCCACTTTAGCCCCAAAAAGAGCAGAATTGTCCAGGAGTATATCAAAACGTTTAGCCTTGATATCATCATGTAGGGGTTGGAGTCTCAGCCAAGAGTATCTTCTAAGCACAGAGGCAGAAGCTGCAGAGCTGGCCGAGGCCTCTGCAGCATCACATCTGCATCTGATCGACTGCCTTGTCACTTGAGAGGCCAAAGAAATGAGGCTAGATATTTGATGCTTAGAAGGTGAGCCTGGGAGATCAACCAAAAGTTTAGAAACCTGAGTCAAAAGGGCCAGCATACGTAGACGTGTGTGTCTGGTAGTTAACTGCCCTAAAAGCCAAAGTGTCAGAGGTATATACTTTTTTTGCCAATGTGTTCCATGGTCTTACTGTCCTTATCAGTGGGAAGGACAGAGGTGGAGGGAAGTCATCTGGAGGGTTTGTCTGCAGAGACTGAAATAGTGCCAGGGTGTGCAACAGGGAATTTAATCAGAAATTTGGCCCCTTCTGGGACCTTATAAAACCTGTCAGGCCTCCCAGGCGCTGGTGATTGTGATCCAGGGATTTTAAAGGCTGCACTGAAGGCATCCAAAAAGGCTGGGAAGACTGTAGGGATGGCAGAAGGTAAAGGGGTGTCAGTTTGTAAAAGTTCATAATACCTCTTTTGAACCTGGGACATTTCAGATGAATCCCATTTAAAACAACTCTCTCATTTTAGAAGATGCTTTCACCAAAAGTGAGGTCCTATCCTGGGGAGTCTGCCTCACTAAAGTCCTCCTCGGGGGAGGCATACTCAAGAGGGGAAGGCATCTGACAGCCATAGAAAAGGGAGTCCTCTGAAGAGGAATCTGGGGAGAGTCCTCAGTTTCAAGAGGAAGAGGATCTTCAGTCTGAGGCCTAGTACTGATAACTGGAGGAGCTGCTGGAGGGGAAGTAGGCATAGAAGGCCTAGGAGCCATGAAGGCATTAAATAAGCTTTCAGAAATGTTTGCCAATCAGGTAGGCTTTCTGAAGGAGGAGAGACGTTTTGTTTTTTGTTTCCTTTTTAAGGAAGAGGTAGGCCTGGAGGACAAAGGGCCTAAGGAGGGCCTAGACTGTTCTAAAGCAGTGGAAGGACCAGTCTGGATGTCCGTTGCTAGTCGAGGTTCCCACTCGTTGTTGGCACCCAACGTCTGCAAAACCTCCAGACAAACTTTCAGCCTATGTTCTGCAGCCTCCTGAACTGTGCCCACTACATCTAACTCGGCTGGTTCCATACGTTCCTCCAGATGACCATCAGCCACAAGGGGAACGTTGGGTGGAAGAGGTGCAGCAGTAGGTTTGGGCTTGGAAACTTTGGCCTTCTTTTTTGGTGACTCGATGGTCTGACTGGAAGATCTTTCCATTGCCAGAGCCAGATATTTAAGATGCTTGGTTTTCTAAGTAGATGTTTAGGGCATGCAGATTGCTGCAAAGAGTCTTAGGAATGAAGGCCTGACAAACTGCACAGGTTTCATGGTCATGGTTGGGGCCTGGGCAGAAAAGGCAGAGGTCGTGGGCATCCTTATGGGATCTGACGTCTGCACCTACACTTTCCTTTCCTGGATGACATGAACCCAAACAGGCATGCAGTGACCAAAAAGAGAAGAAGAAAATAGTCCCAACAGGGTAGTTATCTTAAATTTGAAGATCCAATGGCAAAGATGGCAGGAAGAGCTGACATTCAACTGTATGCAGAGAAGTTCTGAGGAAAGGTACATGCAGACGTCACTTTTATGGCACCTGCACCCTATAGCCAATGTCAGACATCCCATGTACATTGCAGTGACTAAAGCTATACTGGCCGGACGTTTGAGTAGCTAAGCAAATGATAACTCAAAGGTATGAATACTGCAACATGAGAATAGGAGGAAATCAAGGGGTATCACTGTCGCCATCAATCTCAGCGCTTCTAGGACTAGGTGAGTTGAGACTGTGGTACTGCAAAGTATCTTGTTGACTTGCAATCTTATAGTTTGAATTTTAGAAAGAGGGAGAGAGGCTATTACTAATCTTGTGTTGAGTAGCCCTCTTATGAACTCTGCAGTTTGAGATGGTTGAAGATGTGATTTTTAGAAATTTATGGTTATTCTTAACTGCGCACAAATCTGGATTACGTTCTTCCATGCCATGATGAGCTGATGCCTGGTCAGAGCGGAGATCAGCCAGTCATCTAAGTAAGGAAACACCTAGAATCTGTGCAGTCTCAAGTGAGCTACTACCACTGCCATGTATTTGAACACCCTGGGAGCTGTGGTGAAACCAAAGGTCAGTGCTCTGAACTGGTTACGATTGGCTCCTAGTCAGAAGCGCAATAATTTCCTGGATCATCTGTTCATTTTTATATGATAGTACGCCTCCTAGAGATCTGCTGAGCACATCTAGTCATCTTTTTCCAGAAACAGAAGAATGGACTGAACCGTGACCATCCATAACTCATTTACTGAACAAAGCTATTCATACTGCCAAGATACAGAATTGGTCTCCAGTCCCGTTTTCTTTGGCACTAAAAAGAATCTTGAGTTCTGGATCCTTTCTGGTCTGGGGACCTCTTGGATGACTCACTTGTGTAGCAGCTTTTGTATTTGAATGGCTGCTTGTTCCCTCTGACTGGGTGGAACATCAGGGAATTTCCTGGAATTTACAGGAAGATGGGAAAATGGAATTATACATCCCCTGGATATGATCCTCTGCACCCAAGTATCTTTTGTTATTTCTAGTCAAGCTCTCCGGTGCAGGGACAATCAACCCCACCCCCCGAATGCCTCCAGAGGGGGACAAATCGGGCCTCCTTTCAGGAGCAGTTTGACAAAGAAAGATTCCCTGGATCCTTGATGTTACAAGACCTCCTCTGCTGTGAGGGCAATGTCTACCATTTGAACTCTCCCTGCTGCTCTGCAGAAAGACCTTCCATGTGTATACTGGAAAGATCCTTGTGATTTCTTGAACATCTTTCCACCACCTTGATGATTCTTTGAAAAGGATCTTTGGTGGGTGGAAAAACGTACACCCATGGCAGAAAGTTTTTTTTTCACACTTCTCACACCTGGACAACTTATCTTTTACTTTGGGGCCAAAAAGAAAGGTGCGATCAAAAGAAGCACTGATGAACATAGACTTAAAAGGCTCCGCAAAATCATATAAACACATCCAGGCCTATCTTCTAATGGTTACGTCTGAACCTACTGCCTTTGAGGTTCCTTCTGTCACATTAGAAATAAGCCTCGTGGATAAGATGGAAATCGACTGTAGGGTGGCCAGCTGAGAAGTGATGGAATATTTCACCACTTCAGACACTGTTCCTGCGAGGGTACATAAATGTTCCTTCAGATCCCTCTGAAGTCTAGTAAAATGTGCCAACAGTTCAGAGACCTTAAGGCAAAGGTCGCTGAAGTATAGACATGCTTCCCAAATCTGTCCATTGCCCAGGACTCCTTTTCAGGGGATGAACAGAGGTACTTTTGTCAGCAAATTCCTTTCTGGTGGCCACCACCATGACCATGGCATCAACAGGGTATCTCCTGACCAAAACTGTTTACTCTTTGGGCAGTCATAATCTTGTCTGGCTTCCTGGGAATGAGCTCAATGGTATTAGGCTCTTTACATGCCCGCTGCAAAACCAATTTCAGGAGTTCATCAGTGGGCAAGTCAACCAGGAACTACATGGGGCTAGTATCAAAAGCCTTCAGTAGCACACATTCCTCCAATGAAGGGTTGCTGGATTTCCAGCCACCTCTCTGTTTCAGGATCTCAAGGATGTCATCAAACAAGATAACATCAGGAAGCGACCATGGGGACCCCTCACCCTCATCAAAATCTGTTTCCTTGGTGACCAATTCAGGGGTATCTACATGCTTCCTCTTGCATGTCCTCTTCCTAGGGACCTCCTCAGCGGGATACACCGGTGAGGTATCAGAAGAGAAGGGAATACCTAGGTGGGAAAGCCAGGGGTTTTGGTATCGGCTGTCCCTGTAAAGAGGGTAGTTGAGATTCAAGGAGCAGAGGCAGAACAGAAGTAGACAAAGGATCCAATGGGGGAGGAACTGCATGGGTCTGAGAGGCAGATAGAGCTCTCTTAAAGGCAGACTGTCCTAGAGAGGGATAAAGACCTGGCTCCAAGGGACCAGGCCTCTGATCCCTAGTCCCATCCTGCCCTGAGGACAGACACCCTAAGGCTGAAGTTGTCACTGAACTGACCATCACCGAGGTTCAGAGATACAGAGATAGCTCCTAAATCCTCGGAGTTGACTGCAGCACCTCGGACCCAATGGGGTAGAATCTGCTCCTAGAGCTCCCCGGCTTCAACTGGGCATAATAGCTCAGAGCAAGTCTTGGATCCAAGGATACAAAAACCCTCTGATACAAAGTAGATTATTCTAGATGACTTGGATCCAAGGGCTCTGAATATGGTAGTGGAGGGGAGTTGTGGATGTATGGGCTTCCTGACCCAATGGGGTAGGAACTGAGAAAAAAAGGCAAGCTGACTCTGTGCTAAGAGGATCTTTCTCACTAGCCTCTCTACATTTTCTTCACTGAGACTTCAAGAGGATCGGGTGAATAGAGCAGATGGAGATTTTGGCCTTTCCAAAAACAAAGAAGGCACTCTTGATGGAACTGGGTCCAACGAAGGCGAGTACCTTGTTCTAGGCAGAGTCGGTAAAGTTGATTTTGATATGTGATCCGAGGTCTTCAGTTCCAACCAATCTTTACTTTTCAGGGACTTCAGATGCAAAGAAACTGTCGCATCCAAGAGCAGTATCTGGACTTTGTCAGATCTGAAGAAGAGTCTGGATCCGAGAATAAGTAGTTATGTACTTTCCATAACAGTCCATGTAATTTGTCCATTTTTATTCTTCCTCAACTGATGGCCTCAGATCAGAGCCCTTGGATGTGACACAGCCACTGTAAAAGCTCGTGGCAATCTTGAAATCTCAAGCTTCTCCCCTACCCAGAATGCACCAACCCTTATTACCTCAGATCGTGTTTGCAGACTATAGCAAAACAAAAGAAACTTTACTCTTATGGAAAAAAATCTTAAGCAGTATTACAACAGAAGAGAGTACCATAAAGCTATATCTGGAGCCAGAGAATGCAAGGGGAAGACTTCAAAAATCTCGCTCTATCCACTCGCTCTTCCACAAAACATTGGTTGGAGGTTGGTGGGTGGGGAGTTGAGGAAGAATGGAAATGGACAACACATGAAACTTTATGACTTCTTTATCTGATGTTGTCAATTTTCATTCTGTCCACAACTGATGGGACAGAGTCCCCAGCTACTGGTATCCCAGGGTGGCCTCAAAGAATTATATTCCTAAGCACCACTGAGCCAGATGATACCCTACTTCTAGATGAAGGTGCAAGGTGAAGCCCAAGTTGCTGCTGCACAAATGTCATCCAAGGAGGCTCTTGAATGAAAAGCTGAGGAAGCTGCTATTGATCTTGTGGAGTAAGAACGCAGCTGCTTTTTTAAAGGCAAATTCAATTTATCATAAATGATGGAAATGCAATTAGTAAGCCTTATGGCTAGGGAAACTCTAGAAACTGGTTGCATAATTTCCTCTCAGCAAAGGAAAACAAATAACTAATCTGAATTTCTGAAGTTTTTTTGTTCTGTGTAAATAGAAATGCAATTACTTGTGAACATCTACTGAATGCAACAAATATTTGTCATAACAAAAAACAAATAACCACAAACAACAAATGTAACACAGTGTTAAGATAATTATATACTCAGATTTTTTTTGTTTTTTGAAAGGTGAAAGAAGGGAAAGAAAGTACCAACAATGACATGGAAGACTGTGATAATTCGTAGACTAGAGGAAAGTTACTAATGACAGTAACTAGAGATACAACTAATAGAAAAACAGAAAATAGAGATTTTAATGAAAGAAGGTAAGGGAGGAAACATAACTAGTTAACAAGCTTTTTTAAAAAGTTATTTAAGAGAAAATAAGAAGTTTTAAATTTACTTATCACCCCAAGCTCGAAAGAACCAAGAACTATGTCTTTTCACTGGAAGCGGCAAATGAGATCTGAGATAATAAGGGTTGGTGCATTCTGGGTAAGGGAGAAACTCGAGAGTTCAAGGTTGCTACAAGCTTTTACAGCAGCAGAGTCGGATCTGAGGGCTCGGATCTGAACCCATCAGTTTAGGACACAACGAAAACTGACAATCAGATTTTTGGTTTCTGCTTCATAGTATCCAATAAAATTGTAGGATCCAAAGAAAATCTTTTCATAGATTTTTTTCTGAGGACTTGGAGAAAGTAGAAGAGGTGCTCAGAGAAGTGTGACATGTCTTCTTTGGTTTCACTTTGAATGCTCCAGAGAAAGCTTTGTCAAAAGACGAAGGCAAAAGATCTACCAATGCTCAAGGGTTGAAAGCATGGCAGATCACACAATTCTCCTGGAGGTGGAGAGGATCTAAACAAACCACAAACAACAAAAGTAACACAGTGTTAAGATAATAATTATAGACTAAGAGATTTTTCCATTTTTTTGAAAGGTGAAAGAAAGGGAAAGTACCAACAATAGTATAGAAAACTACAATAATTCATGGAACAGGGGAAAGTTACTAACAACATTATCTAGAAGTACCACTAAAAGTAAAAACAGAGACTTTAATGAAAGAAGGCAAGGGAGAAAAATTAACTAGTTAACATGTCTTTTTTTTTTAAAGTTATTTAAGAGAAAATAAGTTTGAAAGCTACTTAAAACCCCAAGCTTGACAGAAGCAAGAACCACATATTTTCGCTGGAAGTGACAAACGAGAACTGAGGTAATATGGGCTGGTACATTCTGGGTAAGGGAGAAGCTCGACAGTTCAAGGCTGCCACAAGCTTTTACAGCAGCCAAGTTGGATCTGAGGGCTCTGATCCAAACTCATTAGTTGAGGACAGAATGAAAACTGACATCAGATATTAAGTTACTGTCCTTATTCTCCAGTTAGCAAACAATATTTTGAAATAGCATATGATATACACAAGATGGGATAGAAAACAGCTGTGGTAGTTTCACTGGTGTAAGGTGGATGATAACTTTGTGACTTTCATGAATGAATAGTAATGACTGTCTGTAAGACATGTTTATACATGAACAAGTAAGTCGGACAGACAATCTGTAATCCCTGGAGCAAACAGCAACAGACGGCTGAGGAAAAAGGTTGATTCAGGTATGCTGAAAAGTGATTACAGAGCAGAGAATGGAGCAAGATATGTGATGTGGAAGCAAATGTGTACCAAAATAAGGATTACAAAAGTGGAAGTGCAAAGAGACAAAATGGAAATGTTATACTTAAGTGAATTCAAGTACACATGCAAGGCTGCAGGATAGGGTCATAGGATGATACTAGGCTATTGGCCCAGAAGGCCTTATAAGCCTATCCAATAATTTCGCCCATTTTCTCTCAAAGTCAGCACCCGTTTTCCCTGTCCAGCAGGGACACAGGTGGGATCCCAGGGGGTGTGTTTTCTGTTTCCAATCCAGTTGTCCAGGATCCTCTTAAAGAGGGCTAGAGAGGCACTCTGCTTGACATGGACAGGGAGTCTATTCCACAGACGGGGGAGCCTTTCAGACACAAATCTATCCCGCCAACAAGTTCTATTGTCACAGACCAGGTTAAGGCCTTGCATGCGGGTTGCATGAGTGGAGTTTGTTTTACAGATATGCAGCAACTCCATCAAGGCTGGGTCTGAAATGGCCTTGTATGCCAGACAGAGGTCACTTCTGAGCAGTCTGTATGAGACTGAGTAGAGGGACCTTTTAGCCTGTCTGTATAGAAAAAGGTGCTTGCTACCCTGGATTTTCCTGGTCAGGAACCTCTGTGGTCTCAACTGCTGCATGTGCTTGGCAAGGTACATGCCGAAGGGGGCATTGTACTCAATAATGGGTCTGATAAGGGAGGATTACAGTGATGTTATGACCTCCTTGCTCCAGGATAGGAAATAAAAGTGCAAAAAGTGGAGTAGCTGTAGAAGTTGAAGGTATAGATGTAATGTTAGAGAGGCAGACAGGTATGAGACTGAATAGAAGAGAACATCAGAGAGTTAAAAGTAGAGGAGGAGCTAGCTAGTGGGATACACAGATGAATGCTATGACTGGAGGAGGAGGAGGACGTGAATGTGGTATTCCGAAATTAGAAGATGAGAATAAAGGTACAACATGTGACAGATGGTAGTTGGGGCCTCAGGTTATAACAAGTGCACAATCAATAAATTGTATGCTGTCAGAACAACAGCAAGACAAGTGAAATAAATGAGACAGCAGAACAATAAATATTAACAGAAAGCAACTAACCAGTGTCGAGGGTTTGAGCTTGATAAACAGCAAGACACAGACGGCAGTGGAATAACAGAAGAGGAGACAAATGATGTAAGCCTCAGCTGGTTCACAAAAGCAAGTAAACAAACAATATCAGGAAAGTGCTAGTTGTCACATATAATTTACACCACATTACATTTGAGGAGAGGAAATGTGAATAATCTTGACAGAACGGTTAGACCCAGTATTGACCCAGTAACAGTAAGCACTGTATAAACATATACTTGCTCATTGTTTTAATCATTCAATGAAAGTAAAAAAAATATATTAGCTGATATACAGGTTACAGAATTATCTTTCTCCAAACAATGATATAACGGTATAGCCTGCAATTTCTAATCAAAGTCACAAAACATCCGCTGTTAAGAATTCTGTAGCACATAGCACAAATCATGCCTTTTGGAAAAACACCACCTTAAAACGCTTAGTGCTTCTGTGCAGGCTCCTATGTCATGAGCTAATACTACTTGTTTTAAATATTATGCATGGTTCACTTTCACACTGCAGTACTTTGACTTAAATGTTGGCTTTTGCCTATTTATGTAACTTTGGCCAAGACAAAAGTAAATAGCAAAGTATTCTGATGCCTTGCTTTCTGAAACAGTTAACATTCTGAGAAGCTCCTTCACAAAGACACAGTAGATGGGGGGGGGGGGTGCAGTACAGGTGCACATATAAGCTAAAGCATACAGCAAAATCAGAGTAAAAGAGCAGAGAACTCTCTTAAAATCAGTGGGCAACTAGCAACCTGTTCCTTATGAATTACAAGCAACACAGTTAAAAGCAAAAATGTAGTGAAAGGCCACTCAAAAAATTCCCATCACCAAGCACGAAGCAGACAAAGAAAAGACCAAGGGAATAAAGACAATTTATTTCAGCACTTGCATCATAACGCTCAGTCACCAAACATACATGCAATTTACACTGCTATGAAAAACAGTTCTGACAATGAGCATATAGAATTTACATTCTCCATATGCTTCAGTGCTGGGATCACTTTACCTGTCCTATTCTTCAACTTCAGACTTTCTGGTATCATACTGCTCTGTCTGTGGTCTTCTTATTCTCTTCCTATCATACAGCTGCCGCATTTTCTGAGGAGTATGCAGAAAATAAATGTGGTGTTCAAAATAGCTGTCATTAAAGATGACAAGGAATTTGGTCCATGATTTGCTCTCCAGTTGTGAGTTATAGTCAAGAGACCAGTGGGCATAATGATTAAGGTCTTCGCCTTCCATGCATAAGGTACAAGGTTTGATCCTGACCTCCAACCAATGCCTGTTTGGAGTTGGCATGTTTTCCCTGTGTCTCTGGGGTTCCTCCCACCTCCGAAAACATGCTGAGTGTTTCCATCTAAAACTCGCCAATAAATGGAGCTATGGGCAGCAGCACAGCCTCTACATGGTGCCATATAGGGGGAAGAATTGTACAGACCAACCACTATGGGCATCTACTGTGGTGCACAGTATCCTCAAGATAGAACACAGATTACAGACTGCATGCAGTGGCACGGCTAGCCACTTAGTGGTGTAAAATATGGCTCTAGGTGATTTGTTCATGTTGACTAATGTCACCAAAATGGGCATGGGAAGTTACAGGTGACATGTGGGTTGAGGACCCGGCCTACTCCGACCTACGCCAGGGATCCATGCTAACTGTGGGAGGGGTGTATGTGCCGCTATTGGCCAGTGTGTGCCCACCCAGCAGCCCTGGGTAAATATGTTACTGGCCAGCCAATATCTAGTTGCCCAGCCAGAGTTACCTGGGTAAGCTCTAAACAGCAAAAGCTGGATATAGAAAACAACTAATCTGCCAAACATGAAATGAGAAATTACAGTTGTGTACGCTTATCATAAATGTAGATGTTCGAGTGTATTCACTGTTGCAGTCATCACCTGTGGGTTATCCCTGCTGTGGTAGCCCTCGGCCAGCCCGAATACCAAAGTCAATGTTTTTCTGCGTCTGCTGCTGTCGCTTGCTTGCTGTCTGACATCAGGTCATCAGTGCTATAAAGGAAGGCAGACAACACCTTTACATCAGTTTTTTTTGCCCTAACCAGTGATAGGCCCCAGTAAATATGGTAAAGTGGTCCTAGAAACTTATGTCTCCCTAAAGAAGGAAAATATAAGGGGGAAGGGGGGTGGGAAACCAGGACTGCAACAGTGAATACACTCTAACATCTACATTCATGGTAAGTGTACACAATTGTACTATGTTCTTCGCGTTTCACTGTTGTTGAGTTGCACTGTGGGAGGATTCCGAAAGCTGAGGAAACGGGGTGGTAGAATTAGTAAGAGACCTAGGAATGGGTCAGCAAGCCCTGCAGAACTGCAGAGGCAAACCCTGCCCTAGCCTTCAAAAATAGAGGTAGGTGGTAATGCTTGGTAAATGTATGGACATAAGGCCAAGTGGCAGCTTCCAAGATGTCCCTTGTGGGAACTCCTCTGAGGAATGCTGTGGAAGTGGAGGCTGCCCTAGTGGAATGGGTTTGAATAGACTTGGGGGGAGGGGGGGTTCCCATGCAATGTATAGCAGAAATGATACAGTGTGATATCCATTTGGAAATTGTTTGTTTGGAAATGGGCTTACCCTCTGCCCCTGGGGCAAAGCTGACAAGTAGATGGTCTGTTTTTTTGAAGGGTTTAGTACGGTCCAGATAGTATCTGAGCTGTCTGTGCACGTCTAGTGAATGCAGAATTAATTCCCCCTTGTTTTGAGGGTTAGGAAAGAAGGGGGTAGATGTATTGTTTGATTGAGAGTTACATTAGATACCACCTTGGGCATAAAGGAGGGATTAGTCCTCAGGGAGACCCTGTCTGCATGGAAGATGATGAAGGGCTCAATGGCCATCAGTGCCTAAAGTTCTGAAACCCTTCTGACTGAGGTGATAGCTAGGAGAAGTATCTTAGTTCTGTAGAAGCAGCAGGTTCGAAGAGTGGTAGAGTTAGTTTTTCCAAAATATAATTCAGGTCCCAGGCTGGAGTGGGTGGCCTTCTGGGAGGTCTGATATTAGAAGCCCCTCTGACAAATTGCTTAACTAAAGGATGGGAGAACAGGGGATGTTCTGTATCAAAATGAGCTGAAATGGCTGAGGCGTGGATTTTAATAGAGGAGAAGGAGATGCCACTGTTAAGTAGCTTCACTAGGTAGTACAGGATAAGAGGGATGGAAGGTTGTGAGGTATTGCTCCCTCTGGACTGGCTCCAGCAGCAGAATAGTACAGTTGTATACATTTACCATAAATGTAGATGTTCGGGTGTATTCACTGTTGCAGTTATCACATTTGGGTTATCTGCTTGCAGTAGCCTTCAGTCAGCCTGATTAACAAAGTCTTGGGTCCTGCATTGGTTGCTGTCCCTTCTTCCAAGACGTCAGGTCGTGAGGGGTATAAAACATGCAGCCGACGCCATAACATCAGTTTTTCTTGCCCCAGATGTCAGGTGCCCCCCTAATGGGAAGCAATTAAATCTATAAATATACAAGGTTATACCGCCAACAAAAAAGCAAATACACCAAAAAGCTTTAGAGCATAGTAAAGGAGGGTAGAGGTATAGCCAAAAGTAGTAAGGGAGCTGGAGGGAGGGTAACCAGCACTGCAACAGTGAATACACTCGAACATCTACATTTATGGTAAGTGTACACAACTGTACTATGTTCTTCGTGTTTCCCTGCTGAAGTCATCATATTTGGGTAGATTCCCAAAGCTAAGGATGGGAGGAGGAATTTGGATAGCATTAGGACCAGCTATAAGGCCCTGCAAGACTGCAGTGGCAAAGCCAGCTCTGGATTTAGAGAAAATTGGCAGATGGTAATGCTTGGTGAAAGTATGGCAGATGGTAATGCTTGGTGAAAGTATGTACAGAACTCCAGGTAGCAGCTTCTACGATGTCCCTGGTAGGGAAGCCTCTGAGAAAAGCTGTAGAGGTAGATGCAGCCCTGGTTGAGTGGGGTCTGATCCCCTGTGGGATAGGTTTTCCATGGTGCATGTAGCAGAAATGAATGCAATGGCCTATCCATTTGGAAATGGTTTGCTTTGAAATAGCCATCCCCTCTGCCCCTGCAGCAAATGCCACCAGCTGTTGTTCAGATTTCCTTCGAGGTTTAGTCCTGTCCAAGTAGAATCTAACACGAACGATATGGTGGTAAAGCCAACCTTTGAAGAAACGCTCTGTTCACAAGTTCGCAAACAGCTTTTATTTTTACACCAAAGTTAATTTTAACTTTGGTGTAAAAATAAAAGCTGTTTGCGAACTTGTGAACAGAGCGTTTCTTCAAAGGTTGGCTTTACCACCATATCGTTCATGTCAGTTTGGACTTTATTCTTGGCTTGCAAGTAGAATCTAAGTTGTCTGTGCACATCTAAGGAGTGCAGTATCCATTCCCCTTTGTTCTGTGGATTAGGAAAGAAGGTTGGCAAAAGAATGGACTGATTAAGGGCCACACTGGATACCACCTTCGGCATGAAGGAGGGATTGGTCCTGAGAGACACCATGTCCACATGAAAGATGATGAAAGGCTCCACTGCCATAAGGACCTGTAATTTAGATACCCTTCTTGCTGAAGTGATTGCTAAAAGGAAAGTGGTTTTCCAAGAAAGGAATTTTAAGTTTGCAGTAGCAGCTGGCTCAAAAGGAGGAAGAGTGAGTTTTTCCCATACAAAGTTAAGGTCCCAGGCAGGAGTTGGAGCTCTCCTGGGTGGTCGTAAATTTTTGGCCCCTCTGAGGAACTGCTTGAGCAGTAGATGAGAGAAGAGGGGAGGTTCTGTATTATAATGAGCTGAAATGGCTGAGTTGTGAATTTTGATGGAGGAAAAAGACAGACCTTTGTGAAGCATCTCAGTTAAGTTTTGTAAAATCTGAGGTAAATTGGGCACTGCTGTGCTCATCCTTTGAGATTGGTTCCAGGCACAGAATCTTTTCCATTTTTCAGTATAAGATTTTCTAGTACTAGGCCTCCTTGCCTCTAAAATGATATCCATCACTGGTTTACTGAGGGATGGTAAAGGAGAGATTAGGTAATTAGCCAGGCTGCTAGGTTCAGTGTTTGAAGCTGAGTATGCAGAACCTGGTTCTCCTGCTGAGACAATACGGTAGAAGTCTGAGGCAGGTGCCATGTGGCCAACAGTGACACACTGCGCAAGAGAGGGTAACAGTGTTGGCATGGCCAGTCTGGTGCAATCAAAATTGTCCTTGGTTTGTCTTGTTTGATCTTTAGTAGTACTTTGGAGAGCAGAGGCAGAGGAGAGAAGGTATAAACTAATAGGTTTTCCCAGCTGAAGGAGAGGGTATTCACTTTCCAAGCTTGTTTGTGGGGAGTCCTTGTGCAAAATTTGTCCAACTGATAGTTCTGGGGGGAGGCAAACAGGTTTATACCTGGGTTCCCCCATTTGCTTTTCAACAAGTTGAAAATCCTTGGTTCCAGTTTCCATTCATGGGGGTCCGTGAGGTTTCTGCTTAGTTCATCTGCCAGTGTATTTAGTTTTTTTTTTTCCAAAAATGTCTTTATTGCAGTTTTTTACGTTACAACACATAAGACATTACACAATATGATACACACACAACATACAACAAAACATAACATTCTATATACAATATATACAAATAAGTAATTTCAAAAATCCAGTTTTTGTATTAACCACATATTCTGCAGTGATAAGAAGAATAAAACAGTACCATTAGTTGTTTATTACATATACTAGGGAAAGTCAAACTAAAACCTCTTTATATAGGGTATGTGGTTTTTTAATCAACTTATCTACGCAAATATTTATAAAATGACAATGTTAAAAAGGTTCTAAGTATATCCTTATTGATTGTCTTACATATATTGCATATTTCACTTTTAGATTTAATATTTTTACCTCTTGAGAATGAAATCTAATAAGTATTCCCAATACTTTTGGTAATATTTTTGTTTCTTAGTAACATATAGTAGCTTGTGGGAGGCAATGTACTTGACTGCTACATTTCTAAAACCTTCCCATGTGAGTGGGATTGCAATAGTCCAATTCTTTGCAATATAGAATTTGACTAGAGAACATATGGTGGTGAGGACATGCTGTAAGACTCTGGGAAGATTATTCATATTTATGTGCAGTATAACTGTTTCCCAGGATAAAGTACTTTTTTGGTAGCCCATTTTCTCTAGTCTTGCCCTTAGTGAACACCATAAGTTATGAACTTTATTACATTCCCACATAACATGTAGAATGTCTGATGGTTGTTTCTTGCAGTGAGGACATTCAGGTGAGTATTTGTGATTAAATTTACTAATTTTTTTGAGGGGTAAAGTATGCATTATTGTTATTTATAAGTTGGGTGTAGAATAACTTTTTGAATGGGCTGAATTTGAGCGTGTTTTCGATGGCATCTTTTTTATTTTGTTCAGTAATTTGTGGGTTTTTCTTCTGCCAGTATGAGGAGAATAAAGTACAATTCTCATATTTTATATCATTTATAAGTTTATAGACTCTAGAGATTGTTTTCCCCTTGGTAGTTAGATTTTTCAGAATTAACTGGGACAAACTAGTATCTTGTTTATCAAAATTTTCAGTATGAAATTTAGTGCTTACAAGGTATTTGAGTGAGTTCAAAATAATTATGTATTTCATTGGGAGATTTAATTTCTCTAGTAATTGTGTAATATCACATTCCTTCCATTTATAAATTTCCCATACTGTAATATCTCTTATTAAGGGATACTCTTGCAAGTTTATCAATTTATTATTTAGTAGCAAATTAGGATTAAGGTGTACAGGTTGCAGTAGAAAGAGGGCATTTAATAACTGTACAGATGAAAAGAGCTTTTGAGTAGTTAAAACCATTTGTTTAATAAGCGGATGTGAATTCTTAACATAAGAGTTTTGGTTTAAGTTTCAGAATAGGAGAGCCGTAGAATTGCACCCAAGTGTCTTAATTTGTTCATACCAAATTCTAGACCATAAGGGGGACTACACGTTTGTATTTGATTCATAATTTAAGATTTGACATAGTCTATATGCCTGGATAATACTGTAGTATAATTTAAAATCAGGTAACCCTAACCCACCTTTAGATTTAGGAAGTATAACCTTTTCATATTTGATTCTAGTAGATTTAGGATACCAGATAAATCTGGATATACTTTTTTCCATGTCTATAAAAACATTTTGAGGTATAATTGTGAACGTAGCATTCATTTGGAAAATAATTCTTGGTAGCATGTTCATCTTAACGATACTGCTTTTTGATAACAAAGACATACTGATATTTTTCCATCTGTTCATATCATTTTCAATAGTATTCCAGGTATGGGTTAAGTTATTTTTAATAATTTCACTAAAACTGAGAGTATATATTACTCCCAAATATTTTAGTTGATAAGTTATCGTTATTTTGCTCTCTGGAAAGTAAAAGTGCATATGCCCTATGGGATTTAGTGGGAAAAGTTGGGATTTGTTTGGATTTAGTTTGTAATTTGAAATTTCTGAGAATTTTCAATGGCTGTCAGTATTTTAGGAAGATCTGTTGTGGGGAATTGTAAGTATATATTTAAGTCGTCAGCAAATGCCAAATATATAATGCTAGTATTTAATACTTTTGGAATGTGTAGAAACGATTTCTGTGATACATAAAGAAGTAAGGGTTCTAGGTATAAATTAAAGAGGTAAGGAGAAAGTGGACACCCTTGTCTCATGCCATTTGAAATGGGGATAGGTTTTGTTTTATTATTGTTAATCTGAATGGAAGTTGAGGCCATCTGATATAAAACCTTAACTTTATTAATAAACTCTTTAGGAAAACCAAATAAAGGCATAAGATTAAAGAAAAAGTTTAAATTTCCTCTGTCGAAAGCCTTACTAGCATCTGCGGCAATAACATATTTGGGATGTTTATCTGTTTTTAGCAATCTGATAGCTATCTAGTAACAGACTGTTATGACTTGTTTACCTATGTACCATAAAACCTAGGGTTGGGAAGGTGGCCTAATTGTTAAGGTGTTTGCTTTCTAAGTACAAGTTGCAAGGCTCGAGTCTCACAAGGGATAATTGGCTAGGCTTAAAATGGCTCACAAAGGCAGTTAGCTTAGTACGAATCTATGAACTATGATTATGCGATATAATAGAGGGAAGTATATTCTTCAACCTGTTGGCTAAAATTTGAGCAAATATTTTAAAGTCAGTATTTATGAGGGCTATTGGTCTAAAATTAGTGGGATCCGTCGGGACAGAATTTGGTTTAAGTAGAAGGATGGTCTTAGAATTATTTATATATATAAGTCTGTTATCTCATGTTGTATTATATAGTTATATACTTTAAGTAAGATTTTAGAGACCGGTTCTGAGAATATTTTATAAAATTCAGAGGTAAATCCGTCAGGTCCTGGAGATTTACCTGGCTTGAGATTTTTTTATTGCTTCTTTTATCTCTGTTAGGTGTAGTGGTGCCCCTAAAAATTTTTGTTGTTCTTGTGTAACTTCTGGAAATTTAAAATTTTGAATGAACTCATTAAATTTGTCATTTGAGGGTGGAAAGTGCATGTTGTACAGCCTTTTATATATGTTCTCAAATACATTTAATATGTCTTGGTTTTCCTGAAACTTATGTCCTTCATAATGTAATTCTTTAATTTTTGGTGGGCCACTCTTAATATTTATTAGCCTGGCTAGAAATCTTGAGGGTGCTTGAGCCCATTCTGAGTACTGATACAAAGACCTGCTTTCTAAAAAAAAGTTACATTTTCTAAGTAATGTTTATGTAGTTGTTTTTGCCATTTGTTACATTTTTCCTCTAATTCTTTTGAATATTTTTTGTTGTAATTGAAGTTCTGCTGATGCAATTTGCGATTCTAATGTGGTTTTGGTATCATTATATTTTTTTCTTAAACCAGGCAGATTTTTGAATTATGACACCTCTAATAACTGCTTTTGCAGCTTCCCATTGCTTATCATAAGGTATTGGAGTAATTATGATTTATTCATCTAATTGAGTATACTGTTTATCTCTTTAGTTACTTCTTGTTTCTGAATATTTTTGGGGTTTAAAGTCCACTTATTAAAATAAGATATGCTCTGGCTGAAATTTAGCAGGTTTATGAATATATTAATTTTAGAATGATCCGAGATAGATCTAGGTGAAATGCTGTACTTTAGCTTATACGACCGAAAGAACTGAGAGATTAGGAAGCAGTCTATTCTAGACCAAGATTTATGAGACGTTGAAAAGAAGGTATATCTGGATATTGTTTTGTCATGTTGGAAATTCTCATATGGATCAAACAGCTCAAAACTATTTTGTAATTCACTAAGAGCTATATTTATGACATGCGGTTGCTTGGTTTCTTTACTGGATCTGTCTTTGTCAGGTTCCATTACTGCATTCCAATCTCCCCCGATTATATATAAATGATTAGGAAATTCAATAAGTAAGTTAAAAATTTCATAAATAAATGTTTGTTGGTTATAGCAGGGACTATATATATTTAGGAAAAGTTAAGGTTTATTTATGCTATGGAAATTTGAGGTAAACATAGCCCATCTACCATTCAAGTCGGTCTTCATGTTAACAATTTCCCCGTTAGGCTTTGTTTATAATGAGAGCAACCCCTCTGGAAGTAGAATTGTGTCCAGCAGCTATTATATGCTTAACCCATTTACTTTTTCTCTCCCTGTCCCTGAGTTGTGAGATCAGGTGAGTTTCTTGAGAAAGGTTATCATTGTATTATACTGATATATATAATATGCATGACTAGATTCAGTTTACTTTTGTCTGAAATTCCCTTAACATTCCATGAATCTAAAGATATCATTTCTGAAAGTGTAAAAATATTTCTTGATTAGTGTTAATAAAAAAGAATAAGAAATGTGATAATATAAATATATACTGTTGTGTATTAGTGTTAGCATTTTCCACATAGTGACTTCTATTCTCCTACCCACCCCAACCTTTGTGTTCCTAACCACCCATCCCTCTGTAATGTTAGATAAACAAAACTTCTAAAATCAAAAGATTTTTGTGACTGAGTCTGGGTGTAAGTCTTACAGAGCAGGGGGATGTCAAAATTACCTACTATTTTCCAAACATATACAACCATATGCATCAACTCTGCAGAGCGGCCTCCCTGTTCCCGTATTCAGAATCAATTTTAAATATCTTACCATTTTAAACCTATGTATTATATTAGTAAACGTAATCAAAATATTTTGGATAGCCTTATAACCAAACCAAAGGAATATACTAAAACTCTAAATAAGGTACTTAATTCTTCTATACAAGCCCTGAAAGCCCCCCCCCCCTCCTAAAAAAAAAAGAAAATATATATATATATATGTGTGTGTGTGTGTGTATGTATGTGTATGTGTGTGTGTGTGTGTGTGTGTGTGTATATATATATATATATATATATATATATATATAAATAATAAAACATCCCTATGTCATTTTGTTTTTAAGCTATACTAAGTTATAAGGTGCATTTATTACATGCATATGCCTGACTAATGCAAACAAACTAAAGAAAAGAGAAAAAATACAGTACAGTATATTCGTATGAGCTACATCTATGAAAACCAAAAGAGAAGAGAAAAAAAAATACTAGATTGGCATTATTAAACAGTACTGCTGCCACTCTAACAGCAATATAATATTGCGTCTATCTTTCGCCTTCAATACATGTGTATTACAAATATATAACTTTTAATTTTCCTCTCTCTCTATATATATATATATATATATATATATATATATATATATATATATATATATGCATGCATTTTGCTTAGTATTACAGCCTAATAAAGATAAAAATAAAAACAAATAATAAACATTAAAAATGCCTCAACTTTATATATAAATTCTGCAATATCTTGTAAACTCTGTTCACTTTTCCTAGAGAAAAAAAAAATAATAAAACAAGTACACATTCCTATTGCATAATTTACCATAAGGCGTTCATCAAATAAATCATATTTGTTTTTGGTACAAGACCATCATCATAAATGTAATTTTGCCACAGCATATAGGAGTATGCAGCTGCTATCTAGTATAATCATTTTCAGTCTTTTCTTTATGTAATATCTCACAGCTTTGTATAAACATGAGTATAGGAAGGTTTCACCTAATAATTAAGATTAAGAGAAAAAAACATGTTATATTCCACCTAATCATCAGTTTAAAAAGTTCAAGCACATTATTTGAAATAATATTCTGCATTGCCGCTTTAAAATAACTGCATTAACTTCAACATTCTCTAGCATAGAAAGTAACTAAACATCAGCCTGTCTGCTTACATTCTGCTGCACAGATTCTGTCAGTATGCTTGGTAAATAGTCTAATGCAGGAGCGGCCTTAGGTCAACTGGTGCCCTAGGCAAAAGGGCACCACGGCACCCCCAACCACACCACCCATTGCCCCCATCCTGGTCTACCTACACCAAATAAATACTGGAAAAGTGCCCCTACTAAAGCGGCTCCCTAGCTGGGCGCAAGCCTATGCCCCCTGCCAGCAAGCATGGTCTAATGTCCTGTTTACATAAGATCCATTCCCAGTAATGCACTGGGGCTCCTAGGTCATTTAGATGATGAAATGAGATGAAAGGTTATTGCAAACACATTGTAGCTGCATGAAATTGTGGGTAATGGGACATCACCATGCTAACATACCTCTCGGCCACTCAGCAAAGTGGAAAAATAAACATATTTAAGTATTTACCTCAAGAAAAATTCGAAATATGCAGGATTCAGACTGAAACAGAAGATTATATCATTCAAATGCTTCAGCAAAGGTGAATCGTCTTTTTTCACGCTGGATTCACACTGTAGAGACGGAGAAATGTGGCTTTTGCTTCTTCTGATGTATCTATTGATATTTTTTCATTTTTATAGTGAAATACTAGTGTAGCAGGATATTTCATCTGAAAGCGGATTTTTTTTTTCAAAAAGGTAAGTACAGTATTTATTAAGTTTCTGACTATTTTGCTTTATTTCAAGAGGAAGATCTTAGCTTATTGTGATTTTGTGTCCTCAACATGTGATTGCTTTCTTTTTTTATATGCAGATAATATTGATTGTACATGAGCTGAATTAAGGATCCTAACATGTATTTGTCTTGGGAAGTCTTATGGATCTGTGAGCTCTTTCAATTATGTCCTCCAAAAGCTCTTTATCCTTCAGTACTGTGCTTAGTATTTCTTTTGTAACTGTTTATTTGAGTGGTTTCAACTGATTCTGGTATTCCCTCGATAATGAGATTATTTGTCTGATCCTTGCTTCTATGTCCAGAACTTTTTGTTGCAATTCTATAATACTTTTTGCACTAGCCTGTATTGATTTCTGCATCTCTTGTATTTTTAGTCCATTGTCCATGATTTTTGCTTCATTTTTGTTCTAATCTGAGCATAATTTGATCCATGTTTGAGCTGAAAGTACTTAGTTTGTGTGCAAATCCTTGGGATTTCTTGTTGCAGTGGTTGTAATGCCATTTTAAGGTCTTCCAATGTTAATGTTTGTTCTTGTTTCGATCTAAGGGCAGGTTTAGTCATTTTTGGCTGAGTTTTATTTGTTTTAGCCTTTTTGACACAGTATCTTTTTTTGGTGTAACTATATTTGATAGATTAGATTTGGTAGTTACTGCATCCATGCGCTCTGGTAAATTTTCCATTTCCAAACTTGATTTAACTGTTTTTCAGATGAAATATGTTCAGCTAGATAAAGTTGCAGAAGGTCGATTTTATTCCGGCAGTTTTATATTAAAACAAGCAGTCTTTTTCTTCTCTTTTTCACTCAGGCCTGCTTATCCTGAAGTGTCCCCACCATGCGGTTCAGGAATCTGTTTGCAGTGAGTAATATTTTTCTTGCAAAAAAGGTCATCCAACGTAAAATACAGCTGAAATATTTTAGTAGCTTGCTTGTTGCCTTTTTTATGTTGAAAATTTGCTATTTTTCCTCAGGATGTGCAGGCAAAAGGTTAGATACTGTTGAAAGTTAAGGGAGCTGCACAGCTAGAGTGCTCACTGGCCATCCACCATTTTAGAATCTAGTGTATTTAGTTTTCCTGGCAGGAATTGAGCTTGTAGATGCACTTCGTAGCTCAGGGCTGTGTTCCACAATGCCATGGCTAGTCTGCAGAGGGGGTAAGAGTGTGTACACCCCTGCTTGTTTATATACCACATAACAGTGGTGCTGTCCGTCTGCAGAGGGGGTAAGAGTGTGTACACCCCTGCTTGTTTATGTACCACATTAACAGTGGTGCTGTCCGTCTTTACCATTAATTGTCCTGGAAGAATGTGGTCCTTGAAGGCTGTCAGAGCATTCTGTACAGCTAACATTTCTTTTTGATTGATATGCAGGTGCATTTGACTTGGGTTCCATTTGCCCTAAATGCACTTACCTGCCAGGTGAGCCCCCCATGCATAGTCTGATGCGTTTGTTGTTGGGGTTTGGGCGGCAGGGGGTAGTGTGAATGGTAATCCCTTGTTTTGGTGGCAGGCCTCTTGCTACCAAAGGAACTCTAGGCGTAGGCAAGGTATGATAGGAATCATTGCTTCTAGATCCTGAGAATGTTGACACCATAGGCTTTTGAGATACCACTGTAGTTTCCTCATATGCAGTCTTGCATATGGAATTAGAAGAATACAGGAGGCCAAGAACTCAAAGGCTTGCAGTATTTGCCTTGTAGATAGCAGGGTTTTTGTGGCCACTTGTTTGAAGTAGGTTGTCAAATTAATTTGTTTCTCTGGTGTGAGGAAAGCCATCTGGGAAGTTGTATTCAAGCTTGCTCCCAGGAATATAATTTGTTGACAGGGTACCAGCTGTGATTTTTTTTCGTTTATGTTGTACCCCAGACAAGTTAGCACCCTTTGTGCAAAGGTCAGATGGTTCAAAAGTATGTCCTGGCTTTATGCCTGAATTAGACAATCATCCAGGTATGGGTATATTTGAATTTTTCTTTGCCTGCAAAATGCAGTAACTGTAGTTAGACACTTTGTGAATACCCTGGGCGCAGTAGATAAGCCAAAGGGCAGTGCAGAGAACTGATAGTGTGTGTAGCCTGCTTTGAAGCGTAGGTATCTTCTGCTGGATTCCCTGACTGGGATGTGCAGGTATGCTTCCTTTAAATCTAGTGTTGCCAACCAGGCATCTTTGCCTAGCACAGGGAGCAACTGGTGAAGAGTCAGCATCTTGAATTTGGGAATCACCAAAATGGTGTTTAGAGTAGACAGGTCCAGGATAGGACGCCATGAATTGTCTTTTCTGGGTACCAGGAAAAGTCTCGAATAGAAACCTTGTCCCTGTTCTTCTTCTGGTACCAACTGAATAGCTCCCATACTTAAGAGAAAGTACTTGCTTTTGGGCCTCTGCCCACTGATTTGGATGTAGATCTGGCCACACGCTTGGTGTTGGTAAAGTGTGGAAGTGAAATCTGTATCCCTGGGATACTATATTTAATACCCATTTGTCCTGGGTAATGAGTTCCCAGTTCTTTGCATGAAGAGCAATCCTTCCCCCCCAAAGGGGCAGTCAGTTGAGAAGTGCTTGGAAGTTTTAAAAAGAAGTCACTGAGACAGTTTACCATAGGGGGAGTTTTATTACTCCCTGATTTGGAAGTGGAGACCTCCCCCTCACTGCTTAGTCCTGTGCGTACCCTGGGACTGAAGCCTGGGACCTCTGCTGGATCTGGGTTTGGACTGAGAAGGTCTGGAAGAGGCAGGAAAGGACCAGTTTATGGAAGGCCAATGCACTTGTAAAAAATATTTAACAGTTTTCATAGATTTAGCTTTTTCCTCCATCTTTTTAAAAACAACTTCTGCCTTGTTGCCAAACAGGCGGTCCTGGTTTAAGGGAGCATCCAGTAATTTTGCTTTAACATGATCTGGCAAGGATTGCTCCTTAAGCTAAGCAAGCCTTCTAAGTAGAGACCCAGTTACAGCAGCCCTGCAAGATGCCTCTAGTGAATCAAAGCCACATTGCAAAGTATATTTTCCAACTTGTTCAGCTGAATGCAGTAAATCCTGTAAATCCTTATTTTCAGCACAATCAGAAATCAATATTTTCTGTTTAAGCAATCCAACAATATGCTGCTGATACTTTAACATATGAAACTGGCAGCTTAAGGCCCTAATGGCCAAAGTTGCAGGTGTGTATACCTTCTTACCTCATCTATCCAGCGCCCTGGATTCTCTATCAGAGGGGGTAGGATTTTTGGCAGTAGTAGCTTTAATGCCCTTGGGTCCCTGTGAAATGGTCTCAGGATTCGCAGTAGGACTTTTAAAAAGGAACTAGTGAGAGTCAGGGACCCTGTAATATCTATCAGGTTTTCTGGGAGCAGGAGTAGAGAGTCAGGGGCCAAGCTAGATTCCGAAAAGGCATCATTAACAATGTCTATTACAGGAGGGTATGGCTAAAGTCCTGTGCTGGGGCAGGAGTAAGAAATCCCTAAGCCTCTTTTTAGAATCAGAGAAATCCTGACTTTCCCAATGAAAATGCTTCCTGAGAGTATGCAAGGTATCACCATAAAAGAAATCCTCTGGTGGGGGGGGGTCAGAGGGAATAGAGTCCTCAGCATCAGAATCCTCATAGGGAGGTAAGTGTAAATCCTGGCCATCGGAGGAAACAGAAAATTCAGAATCAAGGTCAGAAGTATCATAAGCAAACTCAGTCCTAGGTCTCTTAGAGGGGGAAGGCTGGCTTCCCCTGATTAAAGTAATAAGGACTGCAGCCATTTTTATCATTTGTTTTTTAGGCATAGAGGCCTGACCATGCAGTCTGGGCATCAGTTTTCTAGGCATGGTTCGAGTTTTAGGCCTTGAAGAAGAAGATGGCGTCGGTTTAATACGAAAGTCAGTAGGCCTGAATACACCCTCAGAAGCCGGTGCCTGCACAGTGGCTCCGGACCCATCCAAGGTAGAAATAAAAACAAAAGTGGTTCCACATGGCAGGAAATTATTGCATTAGAAATTTATTGCAACAAGTAAGCGCTTTCGCAAATAACATTCGCTTCTTCAGACTGTTCATCCATGGTAGAGACATCCGCAGGTTCCACAGTTGAAGCATCTCATGACATACCAGACTCCGAATGGGTCTCAGTACAGGCCTGTGAATCTGAAGTAACAGGTATCAGGGGCTGCAAAAGCACCTCACTGAGTACCGGCGAACCGGTGACTGGCTTAGGAGAAACGTCGTCGGCAGCTTTGGACCTAGGCGGCCTGTCTCTGACTTTATCTTTGTGTTTTTTCGGAATGTCAGTAGTCAGATGGCTTACCAAAGACATATCAGGATAAATGAACCGAGCACCAAAATATTTAGCAGCGAAAATATACGAATGACGGCTAGTTCGTGGTTTAAATAAGGCACAAAACCGATAGTGAGGCACGTCGTGGTCAGGGCCTAGGCAAGAAATACAGTACGAATGAAAATCTTTATGAAGTATTTGCTTTTCACAAGTAATGCAATTATTTATTTTTACTGACATCAGATTAGAGCAAGAAAAAGTTTCCCCAATGGGGTACTTAGCTTTTAGTTGAAGACTTCGGTTCTGAAACTCGAAAATGAAAATTTCAAGAGTTGGCCGATCGGAACTGCTTCAGGCACCGCATGGCAAGAAAGACTGATGCAATGGCGTTGGCTGCATGTTTTATACCCCTGACGACCTGACGTCACGGAAGAAGGGACAGCAACCAACGCAGGACCCAAGACTTTGTTAATCAGGCTGTCTGAGGGCTTCTGCAAGCAGATAACCCAAATGAGATGACTGCAACAGTGAAACACGAAGAACACCTTTTCCATTTTCTTGCATAAGACTTTCTAGTGCTGGGCCTTCTGGCCTCTGTGATAATGTCTAGGACTTGTTTGCTTTTAAAGTATCAGCCATGCTGAGAGTTTGAGAGTCAGCAAGTCTGTGTGCAGCATCCCCCCCCCCCCAACATGAGTTAAGAGGTCTGAGATCAGGGGAAGCTGCCTGGGAGGCTGTAAGGTCAGGCTGTGCAGTAAGGGGTACCAATGTTGTCTGGGCCAATCTGGAGCAATGAGGATGGCCTTTTGTCTCTCCTCCCTTATTTTGATCAGTACCTTGGGAATAAGAGGAAGAGGAGGGAATGCGTACACAAAAAGGGTGTTCCAGGGGGAGGTCAAGGCATCCACCTTCCACACTAGGTGGTGATACTCCTGGTACAGAATTTTTTTCAGCTGATTGATGGTTGAGATGCAAAGCAAAGAGATCCACCTCTGGAGTCCCCCCGCCTGAGTGATTTGTAAAAAGATTTTTACCTAGAGCTGCCATTCGTAGGGGTCCAGTAAGTTTCTGCTTAAGTAGTTTGGCAGGGTATTGTAGATCCCTGGTAGGTATTGGGTTATCAGGTGTAGTCCCATGGAACAGGCTGTCAGCCAGAGGTTCATGGCTAGCCTGCACAGAGGGTAAGATTGGGCCCTCCCTGTTTGTTGATGTACCACATTACTGTGGTGTCTGTTTTGATAAGGAAAATCCCTGGGTTGAGATGGGGTTTGAAGGATGTCAGAGCCTTTAGTACTGTCATCATTTCCTTCTGGTTGATGTGTAAGGGAAGGTGCTGGGCATCCCAAAGACCTTGGGTGCACCTAACTTCTAGGTGAGTGCCCCAAGCTATATCTGAGGCGTCAGTGGTAATGATCTGCCCGGTTGCGCGAAGGGTGCATGAAAGACCATTGTTCTGGGCACAGGCCCTTGCCCACCAGAGAAACTTGGCCCTTATACAGGGGATCAGAGGTAGAGAGGTCTCTAGAGGTTGAGAGTGCTGATACAAAAGGTTCTTTAGGTACCACTGAAGTTTTCTCATGGGAAGCCTGCCCAGTGGAATTAGAAGGATGCAAGATGGCATGTACCCCAAGGCTTGCAGGAACTTCCTCGCAGTGAGCTGACTTCTGGAAGCCAGCTTAGTAAAATATAGAGAGAGGAAGCTCTGCTTTTCTGGGGATAGGAAGATCATTTGGGATGCTGTGTCCAGCATTGCTCCTAAGAAAATTATTTTCCTGGAGGGTGTTTGCCTTGATTTCTTCTCGTTGATGGTGTACCCTAAGGTTAGGAGGGTTTTGACAAAGATCAGGTCCTTCAGGAGCTTTTCTTTGCAATGTGCCTGAATGAGGCAGTCATCCAGATAAGGGTAAATTTGTATATGTTTCTGTCTGCAAACAGTTATGGCCAGGGCTAATCATTTGGTGAATACCCTGGGAGCAGTAGATAAGCCAAAGGGTAGCACAGAGAACTGAAAGTGTTATGAGCCTGCTCTGAAGCGAAGGAATTTCCTGCAGGATTCCCTTATGGGGATGTGGAGGTATGCATCTTTTAGATCTAGGGTAACTAACCAGGCATTTTTTGTCTGCATAGGCAGCAGCTGCTGCAAAGTTGGCATTTTAAATTTGGGGACAACCAGGAAGGTGCTCAGAATGGATAGATCCAAGATGGAGCACCAAGTTCCCTCTTTTCTGGGAACAAGTAATAGTCTGCGTGTTTGATCTAAGGGGACAGGTTCTACTTCCCCTTGGGATATGAGAGTTTGGACTTGTCTCAATGACTCTGAACAATGATTTGGAGGCAAGTCTGGGTACCATCTTGGAATTGGGAGTTCGTTGAAGGAGAATTTCTATCCCTGAAAAATTTTCTTTAAAACCCATTGGTACTTTGTTACAGAAAGCCAATTTTCTTTGCAGAAGGAGAGCCTTCCTCCTAGTTTTTTTGGCGAGTGAAAAGAGGGCAGAGGGGGGAGAGGGAGTCATTGAGAGTTTCTGTCATAGAGGAATGGCTTAGAACTCCCTTTGGAGTGGAAGTGGTCCACTATTTGGTTCTCTGCTGTCCCTGGGATAGGATTCTGGGTGGTCTGTCCCTGCGGGGCTTACTTTGCCCCTGTCTATTAGGTGCCGGAAAGGAGCAGTGTTTTCAGGGAAAATTCTTGATGAACCTAGGAGGTTATACCCAAAGGAAATCTTTTACCATTTGCATAGATTTTGTTTTGTATTCCACCTTTTTAAACACCTCTTCTGCTTTTACTCCAAACAAGCGGTCCTTATTCAAGGGTGCATCAAGTAATTTAGATTTGACATGATCAGGGAGAGGTTAGTTCCTTCAACCATGCATGTCTCCTAATGACAGATCCTGACACTGCTGCCCTGCTTGAGGCTTTTAGGGCATCATATCCACAGTGTAATGAGTGTTTAAGCCACTTGACAAGTAGAATGCAGTAAATCTGCTAACTCTTTTAAATTGGCACATTCAGGAAAGGTTGAAATCTTTTGTTTTAGTAGTTCCAAAGTGTGTTGTTGATATTTTAACATGTGGAACTGACAGATGAGTACTCTGATGGCGAAGGTTGCAACTTTTTTACCCAATCTGTCCAGAGCTCTGGAGTCCTTGTCAGAAGGAATAGGATTCTTTGCAGAACTAGCCTTAGCTCCTTTTGGTCCCTGTGTAATGACCTCCGGGTCTGCAGCAGGAGTTCTGTACAGGTATTTGTGAGAATCCAGTACTCTGTAATACCGGTCAGGTTTTCTGGGAGGGCGTCAGGTGTAAAACTGGATTCATGGAAGACATCATCAATCACCATTAAGATTGGAGGGATGGCTAAGGATCTGTGCTGGGGCAAGTCTATAAACTCTCTTGGTCTTTTCTGAGACTGAGGGAAGCCCTGGGATTCCCAGTGGAAATGTTCCTTGAGAGTGTGAAGAGTTTCCCCAAATGAAAGATCTTCTGGTGGGGCTGCAGAAGGAATGGATTCCTCTGCATCTGAATCCTCATAAGTAGTCAGAGGTTGTTGTTCCTCTTCAAAATCTGAACAATCAGGCTCCTCAGAATCCTGTTCTGTAACTATTTCAGGAGAAAAGTCTCTCTCCATTTGGAAGCTGTGGCATGACTACCCCTGATAAGAATGATAAGATCCTCTGCCATTTTAAGCATTTGAGCTTGGTGTGGTGGAGCAGGAGTAAAATGGTGGCCAGTAGTAGTTTTCCTAGGAGTGGCCTTGCCTCTAGGCCTAAGACTATCGGTCTGAGAGAAACAGTAGCTAGAGAAGACATTGGTTTTGTCTATTCAGTAGTGCGAAAAACCTCCTCGGAAGCCGGTGCCTGCGTTGTGGCTCCGGACCCAACCAAGGCAGAGAAAACCAAAGGCTCAGAACACGAAGAAGATTTCTGCGGCATACCGGACTCAGAAAGGATATCAGTAGAGGCCTGCAAAGGTATCAAATCGGGTATCAGGAGCTGCAAAGGTGCCTCACTGAATTTGGGAAAACTGACTACCTTCTTAGCGGTAGAGTCATCGGAAGGCTTAGCCTTGTGTGGTCTGTCTCTATCTTTATCCTTACATTTTTTCAAAATGTCTAAGGATTGTTGGCTGACAGACGCCATTTTGGAATGCGAAGACGGAAGACGAAAATACCTGGCTACAATAAGAGCTCTACGATGAATGGCCCTCACGTTAAAGAGGGTACAGAACCGGCAACGGGGGACATCACGGTCTGGGCCTAAACAAGTGACACAGTATGAGTGGAAGTCTCAGTGTGGTATTTGCTTTCCACAGGCAAGACAATTAACTTTTTCGGACATCGGTTAGTACAAGAAAAAAGGATCTCCACGGGGTACTTAGCTTTAGACGTTTTCAGTTGTAATTCAAACTCTGGTAGCAACCGACTGGCACACTTGCGAACTGCGTCTGCTATGATCTCCACGGCAAGAAAGACTGATGCAATGGAGTCGGCTGCCTTCCTTTATAGCACTGATGACCTGACGTCAGACAGCAAGTGACAGCAGCTGACGCAAAAAAACATTGACTCTGGTATTTGGGCCAGCCGAGGGCTGCCACAGCAGGGAAAACCTACAGGTGATGACTGCAACAGTGAAACATGAAAAACATCTGCTACGCTTAATGTAGTGAAAGTGAATGGCATGATGATATGGAGGAAACTGGACATCCTATGTATCCAAGAAAAGATGGAAGGGCAGTGCAGCAAAGCCACTTCACTTGGGGTGCAGACTCTACTACTGACTTCATTAGGCAGTGAGGGATATTATCAGAATTAATGACAGACTCATGGCAATCAGACACCAGTGTAATGATAGGGCAGTATTTATAATCTCAGCCTATGCCCCACAGCAGGGTTGTGATAGTGAGGAAATGAGTGCACTCAGACAGTAGCTGCAAGACATACTGGACAAAGCAGGATAACATGAATTGGTGTTGATAATGGGTGACTTGAATGCACATATCGGGACATTCAGAACAGGATATGAAAATGCGTGAGTCCACATGGGTGGGGCAACAGGAAAAAAGGAGGAGAGACCACCCTAGACTTCTGTCTGGAAAATGGCATGACAGTAGCCAACACGTGATTCAGAATCATACTAGCATAAATTAGAAGTTATGTCCTTACCATAACGTTCCATGTGGAGTGTTCATCTCGCCTTTGTTCTTACACCTGGGTTCGGAGCCGATCCTCGGCTCCGTGTCGGCCGCTTGGCAAGCTCTGCATCGAGAAGAAGCTCGAGACCAACCTAACTCCCACAATCCCCCTCTGCCTTTACCTCAGATCTAGTTTGCAAGCAAACCAGAAGTCAACAGAGAGAGAGAGAGACATTCATGTCAAACAACATAACTGAGAGAAACACCTATACATATATATATATATATATATATATATATATATATATATATATATATAAACATATATACACAATAACTGCGAAATGCAGAAAACAGGAGAAACCAAACCAGACACCAAACTGGACGTTCTTCCTGAGGGTGGGAGGGTGGGAATGTAAGAACAAAGGCGAGATGAACACTCCACATGGAACGTTATGGTAAGGACATAACTTCTAAATGTGAGAGTGTTCAATCTCGCCGTTTGTTCTTACACCTGGGTAGCGTCCCTAGCTCCATGTTCCTGAGGAACTCACGGGAGAACGTTCTTGAGCACAGTGGAACCAAAGGTTGCCCTGTCCCTAGAAACCCTGTCTACCTTGTAATGAGAAATGAATGTATGTGGTTTAGACCAAGTGGCAGCTGCACAAATAGTGTCTAATGGTAAGCGAGCTGCATGAGCCAGGGATATAGATACAGATCTTGTAGAGTGCCCCTTGGGTTTGACAGGTAAAGTTTGTTCCGAAGCAACATAAACAAATATAATGCAATCAGTTAGCCATTTGGAAAGGGTTCGTTTAGTAACTGCTATACCTTTCCTGCTGTCTGCAAAGGCTACAAAAAGTTGATCTGTTTTCCTGTGATCCTTTGTCCTATCCAGGTAAAATCTAAGTTGTCTATGAACATCCAACTTGTGTAACATATACTCCAACTTATTGGAGTGGTTTTTGAAAAAGGTAGGGAGCTCAATGGATTGATTGATGTTATTAACGGAGCAAACTTTGGGGAGAAAGGACGGATTAGTGCGAAGAGATACTCTGTCTGAGTGAAAGATCAAATAAGGGTGTTTAATAGAAAGAGCCTGAAGCTCTGATACCCGTCTAGCCGATGTAATGGCCACCAAAAAGAGGGTCTTCCATGACAAATACTTCAATGGACAAGAAGAGGCTGGTTCAAACGGAGGTAACATCAACTTAGATAATAAAAGGTTCAGATTCCAAGGTGATGTAGGAGTTCTAACTGGTGGTCTAAGATGGAAAGATCCTTTCAGAAAGGCCTTACAAAGTCTGTGAGCCATAATGAGGGCCCCACATTCTTCCACATGAAAGTTGGAAATGGCAGCTAATTGCACTTTCAAAGTGGCAGGAGAAGCTCCTTGGTGGAACAATTTGGTTAAAAACTGCAAGATCTTATTCAAGGGAGCTATAATAGGGTCCAATTGATGTGTATTTGCCCAGTAAACAAAACGCTTCCATTTACTAGTGTAAGTCTTTGTAGTGGAAGCTTTATGAGAAGCCACTAGTATATTCTGAACTGCAGGTGAGAGAAGATCAGACCTGGCTAAATAGGGAAGCGGAGCAGCCAAGCTGCTAGTTGGAGTGACAGTAGCGAGGGGTGGGGAGCCCCTGACGAGTGAGTCAGTAGATCCGGCTCCGGGTCCAGGATCCAGGGTTCCCAAATGCGGTGTGCCAGAAGAAAGGGAAACCAGATTTGACGAGGCCAGAATGGGGCAATGAGGATAATCGTCCTTTGCAGGTTGTTGGCTTTCTGCAGAAACTTTGCAATCAGGGAAAAGGAGGAAAAGCATACAGGAGACCCGGGGCCAATCGTGAACCAGAGCGTCCTGGGGACTTCCCCTGGAGGGGGTAATAGGGCAAAATAGCTTCTGCATTTGGCGTTCATTGGAGACGCAAAAAGATCGCAGGAAGGCTGGCCCCATTTGCGAAAAATCTCCTTCCCAACTGACTGTTTGAGGGACCACTCGTGAGGCAACAGGATTGCTCTGCTCAACCTGTCGGCTATGACGTTGGATGACCCCGGGATGTGCGTTGCAATCAGAAAGCGACCCGTGGACTCCGCCCATTGCCAGATTCTCATGGCCTCTCTGCATAGCTGATAAGACTTGGTTCCCCCTTGTTTGTTTATGTACTAGACTACAGACATATTGTCCGTCTGAACTGCAATAGTCCCTAGAGGAAGAAGGGGAGCAAAGTGTTGCAACGCTAGAAACACTGCCCTCAACTCTAGAACATTGATGTGCAGATTGTACTCTAAATTGGTCCATTCGCCTTGGACTGTCTGTCCCTGAAAGATGCCCCCCCACCCTATCAGGGAAGCGTCCGTGGTCACCGTGGCTGTCGGCGTGGGTAGCACAAATGGTCTTCCGCTGGAAAGATTGCAAGTCCGGAGCCACCAGGCTAGGTGTGATTTGCATCTGTTTGTGATCAGAATTTCGTGTGTCAGAGGTAGCTGTTGGAACGACCATTGTGCAAACAGTAGCCATTGTAGAACTCTCATGTGCAGTCTTCCCAATGGTATCGCAATGAGAGAAGCTGCCATGAGACCCAAAACCTTCAGAACCAGTTTTGCTGGGGATTTTCTGGATGACAGAAGAAGGGATATGTGGCTTTGTAGTGAGGCTATCCTTTCTGGAGGAAGTCTTAGAATTAAACGATGCGTATCCAATTCTGCTCCTATGAATGAGATATGCTGTGATGGCTGTAGTAAAGATTTTTCGAAATTTACGGAAATTCCGAGATGAACACAAAGCTGCAGTGTGTACTCCCTGGCTTGGATCAGTCGGCACTGGGTGGTGGCAGAAAGGAGCCAGTCATCCAGATAAGGAAACACCTGGAATCCCAGGCGTCTCAAGTGAGACGCTACCACTGCCATGCATTTGGTGAAAACCCTGGGGGCTGAGGTCAGACCAAAGGGCAGGGCTCGAAACTGAAAGTGGCTGGCTCCCAGCAGGAAGCGCAAGTGATCCCTGGATGCCCTGGCCATTTTGATGTGGTAGTATGCGTCCTTCAGATCTATTGAGCACATCCAGTCGTCCTTCTGTAAAAATGGAAGGATCGATTGAAGCGTGACCATCCGGAACTTTTCTTTCCTGACGAAGGTATTGAGATTGCTTAGGTCCAGAATAGGCCTCCAGTCCCCTGTCTTTTTTGGAACTAAAAAGAACCTTGAGTAAGCTCCGAATCCTCTTTGGTCCGCTGGGACTGGTTGGATTACTCTTTTTTCTAGCAGCTTTGAAATTTCTATAGCTGCAGGATCTCGCAGATGGGGCGGCACATCTGGGAGTCTTTTCTTCGGAATTGGGGGCAATAGGAAGGGTATTCTGTAGCCTCTGGTAACAACGCTTTTTACCCAATTGTCTGATTTAAGATTTTGCCAGGCCTGAGGGTATAAAGCTAAGCGACCCCCGACTGCCTCCAGAGCAGGACAGTCGGGCCTCCTCTCAGGAGTGCTGGAAAGATTTCCCAGGGGTTGTATATCCCTGTCACCTTGGTTTTGCGGACCCCCTCTGCCGCCAGGGCGGCGTCTTCCACCTCTGCCCCCTCCTCTGCCTCTAGAGGGGGCATCACCCTGTGTGCCTGGGAAAGAGCCTTGGGGTTTTCGAAACCACATTTTCCCACCACGTTGCCCTTTGGGGTACGGTCTGGATGGGGTGGAAAAACGGACTCCGACAGCAGACAGAGTCTTCCCCTCTTGCTCACACCGGGTAAGGGTCTCCTTTACTTTGGGGCCAAAGAGAGTGGCACCATCAAATGGGGCGTTAGTAAAGGAAGACTTGAAGGCTTCCGCAAATGAACATAAGCGCATCCAGGATTGTCTACGAAGAGCAATCGCTGAAGCTGCTGCCCTACTTGATCCTTCGGCTGCGTATGAGATCAGCCTCATGGACGAGCTTGCAACAGATGTAAGGGTATTGAGATGTGCTGTAACCTTTTCTGAAACAGCAGCATCTGTAGTACCCTGGAGGGTATCTCCCAACTCTTTGACTAGATCCCTCTGTAGCCGTGTGAAGTGGGTCAAATAGTTCAGGGATCGCATAGAAAAAGCCGCTGAACTAAAAATGCGCTTCCCATACCTGTCCATAGTCCTAGAATCTCTGTTAGGCGGATGGACAGATGAGGAAGATTCAGACATCTCCTTTTCGTGGCGCTGCCACCACCATAGCGTCTACTGGCACTCCTTTGTCAGATAAGCCTTATCTTGGGGGCAGTAATATATTTGTTAGGCTTTCTAGGGACTGGCTCCACCGTGTCAGGCGTCTCCCACGCCCTTCGAGCAATCAGCTCCATCAACTCATCGAAGGGCGGAGTGACCCAGGAGGAAGAAGGGCGAGCACCGAATGCCTTCAGCAAAACTGACTCATCCTCAGAAGGGGGAAGGGATTGCCAATCACCTCTCTGTTTTAGGATCTCCAGGATGTCAGAAAAGGAGACATCCTCTGAGGGTGACTTTGGGGACCCTTCTGACTCATCCAAGTCAGTGTCCGATGTCAATGATTCTTGTGGAGAATCTAAGTGTCTCCTCTTACACAATCTTTTCCTCGGAACTTCCTTGGGGGGGACATCCGAAGAAGCCTCCGAGGAAGAGGGGGCACCCTCCAGGGGTGGCTGAGACACTGGTGCTCGATGCTTAGATGTAGCCGTGGGTGCAGAGGAGGATAACGGTCCTTTATGGGAAGGAGAGGCTGTTTCTGCTGACGTGGTTGTCTGAGTAGACAACACCTTCCTCATGAGGTCGAAGGCCCCCGGGTCCCGAGTCGAGGTATCTCCCGGTTCCGAGGAAATCGGAAGAATACCCGAGACAGGCACCGAAGGCATCGACCCCGAGGACGGAGCCGAGTCGATCCGAGCCGAGGCTCCGAGAGGGAGTGTCGGAACCGAAACGTCGGTCCGACTCTCAGTCCCGGACCCAAGGATGGATCTTCGGCTCCGAGACTCCGGTACCGGTTCCGACGGAGTCGAGGTGAACGGAGCCGACCGAGAAAAAGACGGTTCTGGCACTGAGGGCTCCACAATCACCAGATCAGCCTCTCCCAGCTCCGAAGACTGGATAGGCATCGGAGGAGGAACAGGTGGAGATAAGGGAAGGCCTTCGAGTCTCGACACCAACTGGGAGGAGACAGAGATGAGTTTGGATAAGGCCGTATTCTCCATTAATTTCTGCACCACGCGGTCTACATCGGTGTCGGAGAGGGGCCTGGAAGAACGCGTCGAAGGAATCGAAGACAGAGCCGACCTCAACAGTGCCGGGGAGGGAGCTCCATCACCGGTTCCAAGACTCGAGGCTCGGAAACTGACAACAGTTCAACACTCGGCCCTGAAGTCTGTGGAACAGGTGATCGAACTTTGACTGAAGAGCTCGGTGCCAATGACCTTGGCTCCGACGTCTTCGATTCCTTCGAGGATTTGGATGTCTGGTCTGATGCATCCAGAGCCTCTTGAAAAGCAGGCTTCAAAAGCCCCCTGTCCATAAGTTTCCTGCGCCTATCTGTCATGACCCTTCCACTGAAAGAATGACATACTGAGCAGTCTTCTTGCAGTTGGAGAGGGCCAAGACAGTAGACGCAGGAACTATGATTGTCAGTCACAGACATCTTCTGCCCACATTGGCAGCGTTTAAAGCCAGACTTAGCTTTCTCAGACATGTCAAGTTAGGTACAGCAAATAGTGAAATAGCCAATAATATGTCCAGTCCAGTAAATTTGTCTATTCCAGAAACAATTTTGTCAAATCCAGTAATTTAGTAAAGCCAGTAGTCAATCCAAAGTTAAAGGGGTGGGGTAGGCCCCGAGGGGAAACTCTAATAAAGTATATAAAAGTTATATACGGAACCGAGAAACCCTCGATACACTACTCACACACACACACAGTCACTTAAGGAACAAGTTTTTTTAGAAAAAATTAGAAGAAATATAAGAAAATAATTAATCTTAGCTTGAGTTGGCCCGAGCTCATCAAATCTGATGCGAACGTTGCAGCAGCAAACTAGATCTGAGGTAAAGGCAGAGGGGGATTGTGGGAGTTAGGTTGGTCTCGAGCTTCTTCTCGATGCAGAGCTTGCCAAGCGGCCGACACGGAGCCGAGGATCGGCTCCGAACCCAGGTGTAAGAACAAACGGCGAGATTGAACACTCTCACATCTACTAGTTGCCACAACCACAAGCAGTAGACAGAGAAGGCTTTAAGGTCAACATAGACCAGGCTGAGGACCTAGAAGTTGATGAGACAGAAAGTACAACAGTTCAAGGAATTACTCAGGGCTCTAGCACCCCAAAGAAGAGGAGGAAATAGGTGGAGTTGAACAAGAATGGCAGCACTTAATACAGCATGTGTTAGGACTACAGAACAGATATGTGGCCGAGCCAGGTATGGAAATAAAATACATAAGGAAAGCTGGTGGTGGAATACAGAAGTCCAGGAAGTCATCAAAACAAAAAAAAATAAAAAGGATTGCAGGAAGAAGTGGGAGATAGAAAAAACAGACCAGGTTAGGAAGGACTACTGGTTGGCTAACAAAGAAGATAAAAAAGAAGTTGCAGTAGCAAAGAAAAGGGTGTCAGAGGCACTCTACCAACTTCTGGAAACTGACTCAGTAAGTGGCACAAAAACTGTATCGGGTTGCAAGGCAAAGACAGAAAGAAAGAAAGAAAAAAAAATAGTAAGACACCCTTCATAAGGGTTGCCAGCAGCAGCTTGCTCACCAGTCCACAGGACATCAATGGCAGATGGAAGGAGTATTTCCAGAAGCTTCTGAATTAAGATAACCCCACAGAAGCTGTACTGCCCCAGAAACAGACTACAATGAGAGAAGAGGAGGAGCCCACCCTAGAAGAAGTAAGAACAGCACTAAGGAAAATGAAGTCAGGGAAAGCAGCAGGCTCAGATGAGTTCACAGCAAACATGATAAAGATGCTGGGTGAGACAGGGGAGAAATGGCTCCTGAGGGTACTCAAAACAGTGTGGAGGGAAAGGTGTAGCCCAGATGACTTTAGAATAAGCATACTCATGCCAGTGTACAAGAACAAAGGGGACATCCTCAACTGTGGGCAGTACAGAGACATCAAACTCCTATCACACTGCATGAAAGTTCTACAAAGAGTTACTGATCAATGGATACACACAGCAGTAGAATGTAAGGTGGGAGATGAGCAATTTGGATTCAGATCAGGATGCAGCACAACTGACCCAATGTTTGCAGTGAGACAGATACTTGAGAAGAAGCTAGAGATGAGGAAAGAGTCCAACTGGGCATTCCTATACTTGGAGACAGCATATGACAAGGTCCCAAGAAAGCTGATCTGGGCAATACTGCGGTGGTTTGATGTCCCAGAAACATTGGTAGAATTAGTGTAGGCTATGTAGAAGGGCCCAATGACTCAAGTACTCACAATGTTTGCCTCAAAGAGGGGCTCCCAGTGGGAGTGGGTGTATACCAGGGTTCATCTCTGAGCCCAATGCTGTTCATACTCGTGATTTACATTAGCAAACAGGCTAGAGGGGACAGATCAACAAAGTTGCTGTATGCAGACAATGTGGCATTACAGGCAGATTCTGAGCAAGAATTTCAGCAAAGGATAGGAGAATGGAATGCAAAACTGAAGGCACATGGGATGAAACTAAGCACAGAAAAGACAATGGTAATGGCAGCAAATTGGGGAAATCAGAAGAAGCTGAGAATAGAGATAAAAGGGAAAATAGTGGAACAGGTAAAGAGCTTCAAGTATCTGGGAGGGATGGTTGAGGAGAAAAAGTCTGAATCAAGAGATCAATGCTAGAATCAGAGGGACTGCAGCCAACTGGCATAGTGTGCCAGATATAATCTATGACAGAAGAATGCCAAAGAAGCTGAAAAGTAAGGTGTACAAGACAGTGGTATGACCACTACTACTACTGTATGGAACAGAAACCTAGGCAGAACAGTTGAAGAAGCTAGAGGTGATGAAAATGAAGTGCCTGAGAAGGGTGGCAGAATGCACACTGTGGGACAGATGAAGAAATTAGGACATAAGAGCAGAAGCCAAAGTAGCTCCAATTGCAGAAAAGATCAAAGAGAACAGATTATGGTGGCTTGGACATGTGCAGAAAAGGAGAAGATAATCTGGTGAGGAAGATTTGGGACAGACAGTAAGAAGGTAAGAAAAAGCAAGGACATCCAGCAAAGAGGTGGCTGGATTGTGTGAAAGAATATCTGCGACAGTCAGGCATGAGTGTTGATGAAGGCAGGAGTGTGTCACTGAATCGAGAGAGATGGGGACAGTTAACACGATATCCCGACCTCATGTAGAAAATAGAAAAAGGGGGGAAGATGATGATGATGATGACAGCTCAAAGACAATAATGCAAAAACTCTTCCAAAATCCATAACAGAGTAGGGAATTGGAAGAAATACTTTAAGGAGTGCTAGAATACCTTTTAAATTGCCACATTCTCCAAAACAAATTATATTCCACATATCATTAGGCTTTCAAGGTGCATGGTAAACTGCATATATACTGAACCCCATCAAATGTAAGATACCACAACAAATGTATATACTTTTTGTTGCAATAAACTGGGGGAATAAAAATAACGCTCCTACTTCTGTTTCTTCATACTTCCCTGAGTTAGGATAAGACTTGTTAGGCTGAAAGCTTCTATTTCACCAGTTCCAAACTCACTTAAACTCAGAGAAAAATATTTTCGATCAATTTACAGTGGAATTCAATACTTTTTGGCTATATTTCATGTTATGGTTGGCCAGGTTCGCCTCTTTATCAAAATGTGAGCCAGTGCTGGGAGTAACAGCTTTTTTATCATAATGGTTATTCTGTCAGTACTGGCATGGAATGTAAATGTCCTTACAGGTACAGGGAAAAGGCAAAAAAAAAAAATACTGAATTATATAAGAAATGCAAGAGTGCAAATAGCAATGTTACTGGAGACACAATTAGAGAGAAATGAGTGTATGAGTTTGACAAAAGGGATTTTAGCGTGCACATTCAAAAGAATATTAGGATCTAAAAAAAGGGGGAACAATACTGATTGTGAAAAGGTGATCAAATGGTGACAGAAGAGGAAAAATGACAATAAAGGTAAATTTAAGGTAGAGAACAAAACGGCAACCAGACAGAGGTAATTTTTAGCACTTTTTGTTCATTTAATCCACAGAACTTCTTCAGAAACTGCAATCAATCTCCAGCTCCTCACTTAAATATCTAATTAACCAATTAAATTACAAATCCACCAATGACATGCAAACAATCACATAAATATTAAACAGTTCCTCCTAAGTTTTTTTAAGACTATATATTGCATAATGGTACCAAAAAAATACATAAAATAAAGTTCTTTTTGTATTAAAACCATAATAACTATCTAACATATAGTTATCTTATTTAAATGTTTTTAAACTTTAAAAAAACATTTGATGGATATTTTCTCATTAATACCAGGCCAGGTGTCCTGCTCTAAAAAATATTTGCCACTTAAGTTCCAGGTATTCTAAATATGCATTGGAAGTATAAACAAATCTATCATTATTAACTTTTTCCAATACCATAAACTGAAACTTCTTAAAATTAGTACAATTTAAAGAATGCCTTGGCCAAGGCATTACTAACAGCTTTCTTTTTTATAGCTATAACATGTTCCCTGATCTGGTCCATGAACCTACATATAGTTTTTCCAATGCAGAAAGATCTAAAATTTAAGGTAGTACAGGCTTACTGGCAGAGGAGGAGGATTTTGCTGGCTAGTATTTATATTTTATCTAAACCTACTATTATGGGGTATAGGATAATTTTTGGATAAGCAGTAAGCTTTCAAGTAGGGAATACTATTTATGGATGTTGACTGTAACCTGATTTGTAATAGTGGGGCTATACTACGGGGTTCTTAAGAGGGAAAACATAAGACAGAGTAGATTTTTGAAAAAATATACATGATATTTTTTTTTATGGAAGATCTGAATTCAGTAGCAGGAACTCAGACAGAATTAACATATTCTTCCCGAAGGTACAATAACTAGATAGACTGGATAAAAATATTTCATAGAGGCATGTGTATTTAATTGAAATGTTTGAGATCCATCCAAAAACTATATTAGATCATGAACAAACAAAAACCAAGATAAAGATGCATGGTAATGAAGTGAAAATGAGACACTGACACTTTCTTGTCTGCTGAAAAGAGAGGAATTTGAGGAATGGGTAGTGAAAATAATTCAAGAGCTATTAGTGAGGATATGCATTTCTTCTAAAGGGATATTGAATGAGTGGGATAAAGTGAAAACAAAGTTTAAAACAAAATGGAAATAAGAGAAACAGATGTTGTAAAGAAGTAATAGGAATTATTTAAAGGGGGATGACAAAGGATAAATTACTGCGATTGAAGGGGGACCTCACAGAACAAGACGACAAGCAAATGCAGAAAGCAAAAGGGAAAATAAGGAAGTATGTGGGTAACAGGCATGAATTTAGAAAGGCTGCTATTAAGCCTGTGTTTTTGTTAACACCACTAGAGCACAAAAACTTGTTGCACAATAACTTAAGCAGTAAAAAGTAGAAAGGTTTGTATCCAAAATTAGGAAGCCTATACAAAAAATAACCAGAGAGCATATAGAGGTATTAGAGATATTTCTGTAATATTATGAAACTCTCTATAAAGCAGAGGAATGCAGAAATCAAGAAAAGGCAAAAATGAAAGTACTTCTAGAAGACTTAATTATACTGAGGTCAGAGGAAGGCGAGGCTCAACAGTTAATAGCTATGACAGGAAGAAATGAGATACAAAACAGTGATGTATAATGAATCAACAGGGAAGTCTCCAAGAGCAGATGGTATTCCTATTAAAGTTTGAAAGTTAATAGGAAAGAAACTGACAAAGATCTGAAAGGTTTTGTTTAACAATATTTTAAAAATGGGGGAGGTGGGGAGTAGTACTAGCATTTTGGAAGAAATCTGTGGTAGCTGTAATACCCATTAAGAGTAAAGACACTTCAAACACAGTGACTTTTGATCCATTTCAAATTAATTTAAAACCATGATTATAAAGTATTTATGTCTATAATAGTTAAAGGTATGATAAAAATGTTGCAAAAAATTGATATGGGTCAATGTGGTTTTGCTTGTATTGGGGGGGGGGTCAAATATTTGATAACTTTAGTAGAATAATGATGATCCAGAAGGAAGTAGACTGCAAGAAAATGCCACATATTGTTGGTAAGCCGTGATGCAGAGTAATCATTTAAGAGAGTTACCTGGGATTTTATGAGTTGGTAAATGGTATCTTTCGTAAACCCTGACAGAAAGTACAGTTGCGCAAGATTTTATTAATTACTTGTCATTTGTTAACTGGGTTAGTTCAACTGAGCCAGAATCCCATTTTCAGAGGAGACCCAAGGAAAAAAACCTCCAGTACAATGCAATACAATAAATTCTGAATGTTGATTTGAGATTAATAATAGAATAAAAATGGGTGGTCACATAGAGCAGAACAGAATTAATTAAATTAAGGCAGATAATAAACATAGAGAGTTGAGAACAAAAAATTATACATAAGTGATGTTACATTGAAAATTATGTACAAAAATTGTATACATATGTTGTTAGTATCATGTAACTATGTAAGTATAGATATCTGCATAGACTGTAGCTGTAAATGAACTACAGGTGTTCTACAATTTGATATGACTCCAATTTGAGTGAACCTGGAGTCATGTGAGATTAGGCCTGTGAGAAAAGAGAAAAAAAAAAAAAAAAAAGAAACTGCATGAGTGACAGGGGGGAGGGTAATGTAGGGTCCAGGCAGGGGCAGGACCATGAGTTTAATAGGAAGATTTTTAGCTTTTTTTTTTGAAACTATTGATGTGTGTGATATTTCTTACATTAGAGGAGAGTTTGTTCTAGGCTTGGGACACTGAGTATTTGTAAGAGTTTTCCAATGTTTTTGGTAGGTTTGTAAATATCAAGGAGATGTTCAGAGCTACCGAGTGAATGATTAGGGGCACAGTAGGATACTAGAGAGGAGATGGAAGGGCAGGTAGGTTTATTAAGTATAGCGTGTGTGAAATGTAACTGTGACAGTAGCAGCTGTTGGGGAGATTCAAGCCATTGTAGTTTCTTTAGAGCAAGGCAGTGGTGAGAGTCGTAAGGTTGGTTAGTGGCAAATCTAGTTACTTTATTATAAGTTTAAGCTTTGTGATTAAAGTGTTTGTACTTGTAAGAACTGGAGTGGCATAGAGTAGGCAGGGTAGGAAGAATGCCTGACAAACAGAATGTTTAGAATCAGACGAAAGGACTTTTTTTGTTCCTTTAAAGTAGTCCCAATTTTTCATGTGTCTTTTTAATACACTGCTGAATGTGAAGGTCAAAATTTAATTGATCATCAACTACAGTATCAAGGAGTGTAGTGTGAGAGTCTACTTTCATATTACCATAACAGTAGATGTACTACCTTTCACTGTTGCAGTATTCTTTACATGTGGGATATCCTGGCAAAGATAGCCAAATGTTCATCCAGGACACCAAAGCATTTACACCTTCCAGGCACCATACATCAGACCTATGTCTCACATCCAGAATGTAAAGTACATATGTGACCTACAAGTGCCTAATCCTCAGAAATGAATTGCCCCAGAAGAACCAGGGCAAACCACGATTAGAAGCAAGACACATGTACATCTAGGAAGGGAAGAAGAAAAGAAAGTAAGAAAGAACCATAGGCCAGAAAGAATGCAGCATAAAATAACATGGGGAAGGAGTGAGGGACAGAATACTTTAACAGTGAAAAAACTGGGAAATTTACTGTTGTGTTAAGATCTTATACAACTGTATTATGTCCTTCCTTATCACTGTTGCGGTACTCTTTATATCCAGTAAAGTACAAAAGCTACTAGGGAGGATGGAAGAGGTAGCCACTGAAGAACCCTGCAAAAACCCACCCTGGCAACAGAAATCACATCCAAGTCATAATGTGTGTGCGCAGAAGACCAAATAGCAGTTTCCAAAATGGATCTTGAATCTAGATTCCTGAAAAAAGTACCAGAAGTGGCAACTGGCCTGGTAGAATGACCACAAACAGAAGAACAAAGCCGCTTGCCATGAAAAGAATAGCAAACAAACAAATTACCTTAGAGATTTTAAGTGAAACAAAAATCTGAGATTTCCTGATATCTTTTGTCTTATCTAGGTAATACTGAAATTGTCTACGTAAATCGAAGATGTGAAGAATCCTCTTACTATTATTCAGTGGAGAGGGGAAAAGAGGGCAAATGACCTGTTTGGTCAGAGACAAATTACTAACTACTCTGGGCATAACAGAAGGATTAGTATGAAGAGAGACCCTGCCTTTGTGAGAAAAACAAAAAAGGTGGAACTGACATGAGTGCCTGAAGTTCAGAACAGCCACCAGCAGTACTGTTTTCCAACTACAGTGCAGCAAGGAAGAGGAGACTGCAAGCTGAAAGAGAAATGGAGTCAATTTCTCAAGAACAAAATTAAGGTCCCAAGGAGGATGAATAGGCCTTCTTGGGGGGAGGTCTAAAATGACAGATGCCTCTCAAAAATTGTATTACTTCAAAACAAGAAGTAAGGGGTGGATTCAAAGACAGACAAGCAGAAATAGCCGACAAGTGAGCTTTTACAGATAAATATACCAGACCAGAAGTGAGCAGTTCACACAAATAAGGACCATAGGATTACCCATAGATAAAGGGTCCAAGTCATGCTTATGACACTAAACAAAAAAATCTCTTCCACTTAGCCAGATAGGATTTCCTAGTGGTGGGTTTTCTGAGCTCCTGCAAAACCTCAAGTAAGTCCGAAGAACACTGGTGTATAAAGGAATCAAAATCCTGTCACCCAAAGAATCAGCTAAAGAATGGGCAAGTGAAGGTGAAGGAGAAATCCCTTGTCCTGTACGAGGAGATCCTTCCTTTGAGGCAACTTGCAATGACTGCCCCTGGCCAGATAAGACAAGGAGGGACCAGTGTTGTTAACAGCAAAAGGGAATCACCATCAAGATTTTGAGCCTGTCCCATCTGCTTTTTTGCAGGACTTTTGGTAACAGAGGAGTAGGAAGGGATAGCCTTACAGATAAAGCTCCTCCCAGGAAAAATACATGGTGTCCACTTTCCAAGCCAGAGGACTTGGCCATCTGGAACAGAACTGGAGAAGTTGTCTTTTCAGAGGAGAGGCAAAAGGATCTACTTGAGGAGTATCCCACTGATATACAATGTCCAGGAAACACCTCTCCGTGAAGCATTCATTTGTGAGGGTTTGTCCTGGACCTGCTCAAGGTGTCTACCACTAAACTGTGCTCTGAGGGAATGTAAACCAACTGATGGCGGACCACAAAATCTCAAGCTTGAAGAGCCAGCCTGCAAAGGAGGTAAGTCTTTGTGTCCCCTTACTTGTTGATGTACCACATGGTACTTTCTTTTAAGATCCATAGAGGACCTGGAACTCAAAGGGACTGAAAAGCATGAAGAGCCAGAAAAAGAAGTTATGTACTCACCATAACGTTCCATGCGAGTTGTTCATCTCCCCTTCATTCTTTACTGAAGGGTTCGGGGCTGATCCTTGGCTCCGACTCGGCCAACTGCAAAAGCTTGAGGTCTTCAACCAGCTTGAGGCCAACTCCCTATCCCATGATGCACCCTGATCTTCCCTCAGATCTTGTTTGCTGAGTGACTACTTAGTAGTATATATATGCCACTCAGAGAGTTGGATAAGAGACAAAGCACTCTATACGGACCTCAAGTAGACTGGATGGGGGTTGGAGGGTGGGACGTAAGAATGAAGGAGAGATGAACAACTCACATGGAACGTTACAGTGAGTACATAACTTCTTTATGTGAAGTTGTTCTATCTCGCCGTTCATTCTTTACTGATGGGCAGCGTCCCAAGCACCATCTTCTCAGGTGGCTCACGGGAGTATATTCCTCAGAACTATGGAACCAAAGGAGGCCCTGTCTCTGGAGACCTTGTCTACTTTTTATTGAGTGATAAAGGTATGAAGTGTTGATCAGGTAGCTGCTGCACAAATAGAGTCTAATGGTAACCTTGTAGAAAAGGCTAAGGACATGGAAATGGCTCTACTAGAGTGTGCCGTTACTTTCTGTTGCAAAGGGGCATTTTTTGAGTTATAAATGAAGGAAATGCAATCTGATAGCCACCTTGACAAGGTTACTTTTGTCACAGAGGCACCCTTCTTTGACTCTGAAAAGGAAACGAATAGTTGATCCGTTGACCTGAATTGTTTTGTTCTGTCTAGACAGAATCGTAGTTGTCTATGTACATCAAATTTGTGCATGTGTTCCATCCTATTTGTGTATTGGGGAATGAAAACTGGCAACTCAATAGATTGGTTAAGATTTGCCTCTGAACAAACTTTTGGTAAAAAGGATGGATTAGTTCTGAGCAAAACTCTGTCATTATGGAAAATCAGATAAGGAGTTTTGAGGGATACGGCTTGCAGCTTAGAATTCCACCAAGCAGAAATAATGGCCATCAGAAAAACAGTTTTCCTTGAAAGGTATTTCAAAGAACAGGACGAGGCTGGTTCTAAAGGGGGTAGTATGATTCTGGACAGAACAAAATTTAGATTCCATGGCATGACTGGAGCTCTGATTGGTGGCCTCAAATGAATGGCACCTTTAAGAAAGTCTTTAGCAAGTTGATGCGACATGACATTACAGCCTTGGAAACCAAAATGAAAATTTGATATCGCTGCTAATTGAACACTGATGGTAGCTGCAGCTGCTCCTTCATTGAAAAGTTTAGTTAGGAATTCCAATATAGATGGGATCGCAGCTAGGTAAGGATCAACATAATTCTGAGCGGCCCATAAAGAAAATCTCTTCCATTTGCTAAGATATAACTTTCTGGTAGATGATTTATGAGAGGATGTAGATGATTTATGAGAGAATGTTATAATATGTTGGGCCTCAGCTGACAGGTTGTAAATCCTGGCTATTGTGGGAATTGGAGCAGCAAAGCTGTCAGTTTGAGAGAATGAAGTGAAGGATGAAGAGCCCGATGAATGGGTCAACAGATCTGGAACTGGGTCCAGGATACAGGGTTCTTCCAAAAGGTGAGGCTGGAGGAAGGGAAGCCAAATTTGCCGAGGCCAGTAAGGGGCTATTAGTATCATGGTCTTTCCCAGTAGTTTTGCTTTCTGTAATACCTTGGGAATCAGAGGGAAGAAGGAAATGCATAAAGTAGACCCAGGGGCCAATTGTGAACCAGTGCATCCCTTGAGATGTCCCCAGGCTGGGGAATGAGGGCAAGGTAGCTGCTCCATTTCATGTTTGTTGGAGTTGCAAAAAGATCGCAGCAAGGCTGGCCCCACCTGTGGAAAATCTTTTCTGCTGTTTGTTGCTTTAGGGACCACTCATGAGGCAGTACAATTGCTCTGCTCAGCTTGTCTGCTATCACACTGGATTTCCCCGGGATGTGCGTTGCTATCAGAAAGAACCTTGAGTAAGCTCTGGATCCTCTTTGGTCTGCTGGGACTGGCTGGATGACTCTCTTGCCCAGCAACCTTTGGACCTCTAAGGCTGCTAAGTCCCTCTGACTGGGTGGAACATCTGGGATTTTCTTTATTAGAGGGGGTGGGGTATCAAAGGGAATAGAGTATCCTCTGGATATTATACTTTGTTCCCAGCCATCTTTTGTTATTTTTAGCCAGGCATCTAGGTACAAAGATAGGCGTCCCCCGACTGCCTCCAGAAATGGGCAGTCGGGCCTCCTCTCAGGAGCGCTGATAGGGCTTGCAAAAGAACTGCTCTCTGTCGCCCTGGTTCTGTGGACCCACTCTGCCGCGTGGATGGCGTCTTCCATTATTACCTCCTCCTCTGCCTCTAGAGGGGGTGTTACCACGAGTGTTTTGGAAAGATCATTGAGACTTCCGGAACCATATCTTTCCACCTCCCCTCCCTTTGGGGTAAGGTCTGTTCGGGGTAGAAAAACATACACAGATGGCAGACAAGGTCTTTCTATCTTTCTCACTCCTGGTAAGATTTCCTTAACCTTATTCCCAAAAAGGGACGAACTGTCAAAGGGGGTGTTAATGAAGGAAGACTTAAAGGGTTCCTCAAAGGAACATAAGCGCATCCAGGAATGTCTCCTGAGAGTGATTCCTGTACCCGCTGCCCTGCTCGTACCATCAGCTGCATAAGACAACAGATGCATGGAAGAGTTCACTATTGAATTAAGAGTGGAGAGCTGGGAAGTTAATTTGTCCGAAACTCCCACAACTACTGAACCCTGTAGAGTATCTCCTAGCTCATTCAGGAGATCCCTTTGCAATCTGGTAAAATGTGTGAGGTAGTTCAGTGATCAAAGGACAAAGGCTGCTGAACTGAACATATGCTTCCCATATCTATCCATAATCCTAGATTCTCTATTAGGAGGATGAACAGAAGTAGTCTCCGATATTTCTATCTTGGTGGTTGCCACCACCACCATAGCATCAGCTGGTACTCGTTTAGAAAGGTAAAGTCTGTCTTGTGGGCTTGTAATAAATTTAAGTGTCCTAGGGATGGGCTCCATGGTGTCTGGGACTCCCACGTCCTTCAAGTGAGTAATTCCAGCAACTCATCGAAGGGTGGAGACACCCAAGAGGTGGAGGGTTGAGATCTGAAAGCCTTCAGGAGAACCAACTCATCATCAGAAGGGTTAAGGGATTTTCAGCCACCCCTCTGTTTAAGAATTTCTAAGATATCTGCAAAGGAGATATCTTCTGAGGGGGACCGTGGGAACCCTTCTGAGTCATCCAAGTCAGTATCCAAAGTGACTGACTCCTGTGGGGAGTCCAAATGCTTCCTCTTGCACAGTCTCTTTCTAGGAACTTCTTCAGTGGAAGCTTCTAGAGAGGTCTCCGAAGAACATGGCTCACCCAATGGAGCTTCCTGAGGCTCAGGATCTCTATGCTTCAAAGGAGCGTGTGAAGAACAGGCAGACACCAGTGCTTTCAGGGTGGGAGCTGCTCGAACTGATGGAGTGGTTGTCGGGGTGGATAAAGCCCTCTTCATAGCTTCAAAGGACCCTCGGTCCCGATGAGAAGAATCCCTTGGATCTGAAGATCCAATGGAAATAGTCTGTGCTGATACAGAGGGCACCGAGCTAGAGGTCGGGGCTGAGCTCACCCGAGCCTCAGCCGAGGCACCGAGAGGTAAAGTCAGCACCGACAAGTTGGTCCATCTATCATCCCTGGACCCGACCAGTGAGTGTCGGCCCAGAGGGTATCCGGGCAGTCCAGGCTGATAAATCTATAGAATGTGTTGGACCCAAAGGGCCTACCAATCATCAGTTTGCACTCTCCAGCTCCAAAACGTCCATGCAAGTCGGAGGAGGAACAGAAGATGTAGGAGGAACTAAAATCGGCTCCTAAGCCCCCTGGATCGGTGCAGATAAAATTTTTGCTAGTGCCGGTATTTGTAGGAGCTTCTTCACCACACAGTCCACATCCAGAGCAGACAGTCTACTTGAGGCCCGTGAGGAATGTGACGAGGCCACAGATTGTAGTATAGGAGACTTTAAGGTTGGAGATACCGGCTTCAAGGTCAGGGACCAGCTCCGAACCATAGCGACAGTCAGTTCTGAAGGTTGTGGAACCGATGTTGATGCTTTACTGAAAGCTGACTTTGATGTAGATGGAGATTTTGATGGCTCAGTCTTCTCTGAGTGTTTGTCTGGCTTATCCAAGGATTCCTGAAAAGATGACTTAAGTAGACCTTTATCCATCAACTTTCTCTTCCTCTCATGCAACACTCTTGCGCTAAAGGTGTGGCACATAGAGCAGCTTTCTTGGAGGTGAACCTCACCCAAGCAGCACACACATTCACTATGTCCATCTGTTATGGACATCTTTTGCCCACATCTAGGGCACTTGTTAAAAACAGACTTGTCTTTCTCTTTCTCCTGGTGTGACATCTTCCCACAAGCAATTCACACAACAACTATTTCAGTCTTTTAAGAAGGGTTTAAACTAATCAAAAACAGAAATTATTTATATGCCCTGTATAAAAAGAAGGGCTGCAATTGCACTCTTAACACACCACACTAACACTAATAAGAAATAGACACCTACTACTTTAGTAAATAGGAAGAAATGTAAGTATACGTCCTGTAAAAAAAGAAAGGGCTAAACACACACTCTAGTACAGAAGAACCTCTATGCCCTATGAAAAACTACGGGCTAACACTATTAAACACACTAATTATGCTATATCATCTATCTATATGCTCTGCTAAAGAGCTAACACACACTTTAAACTAAGAGAAAGAAGAATTAAAGGACCTAAAAGAAAAACGCAGCCACTAAATTCCTCTTAAACACATTAACTAAGAGAGATGGGGACGATAGAAGGCCTAACCACAAAAAACAGCCTTAAAGACTAAATATCTAATGCAATATAATTATAAGCACAAGCCTACACACTTCTAACTACTATAATGCTAATTTACTAATTTTTACCAAAAACTAAAGCTATAATATTGAAATAAGAAAAGTTATTCACTGGCCAGAGCTGGTGAACATCCGATCATGTTGCAGCTGCAAACGAGATCTGGGGGAAGATCAGGGTGCATCATGGGATAGGGAGTTGGCCTCGAGCTGGTTGAAGACCTCAAGCTTTTGCAGTTGGCCGAATCGGAGCAGAGGATCAGCTCCGAACCCATCAGTAAAGAATGAACAGTGAGATAGAACAACTTCACATTCAGAGTTTTCATTCCTTTGATGCTGACATGGTCTATTAGTTGTTGGGGGAACCACAGACCTTGGACCTTGAGAATGTTGGAGGGGCTCCCCAGCCTTGGTAGGGAGCATCCCTGTACATCTCTTGAGTGTGTGTGTGTGTGTGTGTGTGTGTGTGTGCGCGCGTGTGTGTGTGTGTGTGTGTGCGCGCACGCGCGTGTGTGCATGTGTTGGACGGGAAGGACTTTTAAAGGCAGGCCTGGATTCAGAGAAATAGGATGAATCCACCAGTGGAGCTTGACAGGTACAATGAAAATCCAGAAGATGACAGTGCTGAAGCCAAACAGTCTCGAGGTACCACTTAAATGTTCTCATATGGAACTTGGCAAAGGGAACCCTGGGAACAGTGGGTGCCATGTACCCCAGAGCTCACAAAATCTCTCTTGCAGGAAGGACTGGAGAGGGAGAAGAGGCGGAAATTAGAAGGTTAAAGAAAGGACCTTGGGAGGCAGAAAGCATGCCAGTATTGGTATGGTTTGATTACTGCATCCCAGAAATACTTTGTCCTCAGAGAGGGTCAAGCACAGACTTTTTGAGACATTGGTTGTCTTCTCAGTGTGGGGTTCACCCTATGAAGTGGAGACTTTGAAGCACAAGCTGATGAGAAGGGGCCTGAATCAATAGTTCTTTCAAATAAGGAATGATGTGAAGCCCCCAAAGTCTTCAGAAGGCTTCCACTGGGGCCAGACATTTAGTTAAGGCTTTCAGCACTGTAGAAAGGCTAAAAGGTGAAGCATAGGACTGATAATGAGAGGAAGAACCAGAGAACATAAAAACTTCTTGTAGATGGGGTGAATAGAAATGTGGAGGGAAGCATCCTTAAAATCTAGGGGCACCAGAAAAGTTTGAAGAAGCAACAGAGGAAAAAGCATCTGTAGAGACAGCATCCCGAAGGTAGGAACCTTCAGAAACGTGTTGAGAAAGGAAAGATCCAGAATGGACCTCCAAGACCCCTCCTTCCTGGGAACCTTAAAACATCCTGGAGTAAAAATATGTGCCTTGCTGAGAAGGGGAAAGCAGGCTAGACGGTTCACTGTGCCAAAAGATCTTTCAGAACCTAAGGAACAAAAGAAGGATGGCAAGGAAGAGGTTGGGGAAGACCTGAAAAGGGAGAAAGGGACTTCCAAACTATAAAATAACCCTTTGATAATGGAAAGAACTCAAGGGTCTGTGGTTATCTTTTGCCAGACTGGAAAAGTGAAAGTCAACCTGATGGACAGAGGAATCTGGCCAAGGGATAGAAAAGGCTTAATGTCAAATAGAAGCAGATTTGTCAGGGAAGGAATGCTTTTGATAATTAGAACTCTGAGTTGGTTTGTCAGGACAAACCCTCTTGGAAGCTTGCTTGCCACAAAAGGGCGGTCTAGGCAGTCTACAGACAAAAGAAGGCTTATGTGGATAATTGCTTTGAAACCTAGGAACAGAAGAAAGATTTGTTTCAGATTCTGAATAACCTTACCCTTATCTAAAAAAAAAAAGATTCTGAGTGTCTAATGGAGAATCAAGCAATTTTGCCTTGATGTTTTCAAGTACAGTCTGTAAGCGCAACCAAGAGTATTTTCTCATCAATGAAAGCAGTCAGCCCAGGAGGAGCATCAACAGATTCCCAATTACATTTATTAATAAAACAAACCACCTGAGAAGCAGTACACTCAAGGGAATCTCCAAAAGTCTCAGAACCAGGCATAGCAGTTAGAACGTTCCCAAGTTTAGACAGAAAAGCTAAGACATACCCAGTATTATGGGTTTGGTAGTTAATGGCTTAGAAAGCTAAGGTAGCAGAAATCTACACTTTTTCCATACCTATCAATGGCACAACAGTCTATCTGAAAGTAAAAGCTTAGAGGAGAACAGCAACTTAGATGGTTTATCACCGCACGAACCAAAAAGAAAAGATAAAACTAAAGACCACAGACAAAGAATCCACTTAAAACACCAGTTTATTTCACCTCTAGTGCTTCGGCAACTGCCTTCAAGGAGCATAAAACATCACATTCGATGGTTTATCAGTCATAGAAATGACACAGAATCAGAAGATGGGCTTTTACATAAAAACTTCTGAGATTCAGGGACCTTATAGAACCTGTTATTAGATACTATAGATATGTTGACGATTTAATTTTTTTAGTGGATGGAGAACAGTCTTTGGCGCTACAATTTATTTCAGATTTAAAGTCCAATAGATTTCTTTTGGACTTTGATGGTTTAATTATGGACACACGATTACCTTTTTCAGATGTGATTCTTGATATTTCCAGTGGCTATAAATTAATAACTTCAGTAAATAGGAAATTTGAAGGTCCAATACAATATGTACGTGGTGATAGTGGACATGCTCCACATACAATACGGTCTTTACCATATGGAGAAATGCTACGGATATTTAGATTATGTAATGAAACAACGGAATTTAAAAGAGAAATGGATTTGTTGTATAACTCTTTCTTATTGAGAGGGTATAATATGAATGTTTTGGATGAAAGTTTTAATAAATTATGTGAATACAAGAAGAATAGGACACATGATAGGAAGCCTGGTTTTTCAATAAGTCAATATAAACAGAAACAACAGGAGGTTATTTATTTTGTTACCACATATGGATGTTATACATCTGAATTTATAAAGATTATTTCTATGTTTTGGAAATATTTTAGTACTTTGGGTAATGTTAAATCTTGGTTAAATGTTAGCCTGAAATTTTCATATAAAAGGGGAAGAAATATTAAAGACTTCCTGATTAAAAGTAAATTTAGTTTTCCAACTGAAATAATGACAGATAGTATTAGTTACAAAGGGACTCATCAGTGTGGTAAATGCAAGGCTTGCAGTTTTGTGATTTCCAGCTTTGAGTATATTAATGGTATCCCTTTTAGGGTAAATAATTATTTTTGTTGTAATACTGAGAGGGTTATTTATGCTTTAAAATGCCCTTGTCACAAATTTTATATAGGGGAAACCAAGAGAGCCTTTAAGGTAAGACTCTTGGAACATGTTAGAGATATAATTAATAACAAAACTGAAAGTCCTGTTGCTAGACATTTTTTTGAAATGCACAATAGTAATGAAAAGATGTTACAGGCATCAATTTTAGAACAATTACCTGATAATAATTATGAACAGTTAAAAATTAAACAGATGTTGTTGTATAAAGAAATAGTCTATATATTGAAGTTTAAAACTTTATTTCCATATGGACTGAATGAGGATTTTAATTGGAAAATGCTGCTAGTTTCATTTTTTAAGTATTTGATTGTTTAATTGTTTTAATTAAGTGATTTAGTCTGTATATAAGCACTGTGTTTTTTACTTGTTCTGTACTCCTTGAAGGCGAAGGCCGAGACGTCAGAGAGATAGTAATTCTGCATTAAATCGTATTTGGTGAATCCTACTGTTGTGTTTCTTCTACTTGTTGTGGTGCCTTGTTGTTGCTACTGGTACCTTATAGAACCTGTCAGGTTGTTAGGGGCAGGAGGTTATGAATCAGGGGCTTGAGACGTTGAAAAAAGGCATCCAAAAGGGCATCAAATAATGGAGGGGCTGCAGTAGGTCCTTTCTTTGAAAGACAGACACTTGGGAACAATCCCACTTAAATAGTCCATCATACAAATCACAATACCCCCAAAAGAGAATTCTTCTACAGCAGAATCAGGAGAAAGTAACTCTTTTTCTTCAGATCCCAGGGCAAGAGCAGAATGGATCTGACAGGAGTCAGCTAATGACTCCTCACCAGAGTCTAAAACATTTAATCTTCAGAGGAATCAGATTCCCTAGGATGCTTTTAAGAAGTAGAGGACTAGGGAACAGATGATCCTTGAGGAGCTTCAGAGCCATAAGGGCACTGAAATGCCATTTTGGTAAGGATCTTTAGCCACAATTGTCACACACCTGGTCTTCTGTTTCTTTATTAAAGGAACATCAACCTTTAACTAGTCTAGAAGGCTCAGGCTCCTGCAGAGATTCAATGAGGGTACCAGGTACCTCTTCCCTATAAGGAATCCCGTCAACTTCTCTGATATAAAACCAGCCATGGTTCCTCCTCCACATCTGTAGCAGATGTAGGGCAGTCTCAGCAGATGTGCAGATAAGCAGCCTCATGTTGGCCTCCAAATAGATTGCAAAAGAAAAAGCTGACAGGCACCAGATGGTCCTCTGGATATTCATCCAACCTGGAAGAGACACCCAGAGGAGGATGGACATCAGCAGAGTTGGCATGGACCTTCTTGGCTTTTTATTTTTCAACAACTGAACATCAGGGATGGCAGATTCAGAGGTGGAATTGGAGGCCATGGTACCCTGATTCATACAATTTAAATGCTGGTTCTCCAGGTATATCTAAAGGGATGAAAGAAGACTACACAGAGTCTTAGGGACAAACACCTGGCACATTTCACATAGCGTATGGTCATACACAGCACCTAAACAAAAATGATACTTTTTGTGTCTATCTTTATGGGGAGTTTGCCTCCCATATTCACATTTTCTCTTCCTGGATGACATGTAAAAGGAAAATGAAAGGAGAAAAAATAGGAAGGAAGAAACCTCAATGGGGCACTTATCTTTAGCAGGCTTGGTAGCTGAACCAAGTAGGCAGAATGAAATCAAGGTGACATCTGGACTAGCGACAAATAAGTTCTGAGGATTAGGTGCCCGTACGTCACATATTACCTCATGCGTTGGACATAGGACATACATATGACTTACGGCACCTGGAAGGTGTAAAGGCTTGGGTATTCAGCTGGACATTCGGCTAGTCTCAGCAGGATATCCCAGATGTAAACAATACTGCAAAAATGATCAGGAAGGACATTAACAGGGTTAATAAAAAGGCATACAAAGGGTTGGAGGCAAGAATTAAGGCAGGGGGTTCTTCTCTGACAAGTTGGGTTTGAACACAGGAACCAGGCAGGAATTTTCTCTTTCACCTTTGTTATTTGCTTTACATTTAGAGCCATTAGCAAAGGAAAAAAAGGACTCAGAAATTCAATACAACTTGCACAGTAATCAAGAATAGTTAGTTTTATCTGCAGATATTTTGTACTTGATAAATCTAGAAATGGACATTTCAGTGTTGTGAAACATTTTGTGACAGTTTCAAGTCTTTTTGGGATATAAAACAAATTAAGATAAAAGGATAGCCATGGTGGTAAACTATGTACCCACATATAAATTGGTTCAGCAATACTCTTACTTACAGGAACATGACAATATGAAGTATTTTGGTGTAGGGGCTAAACAGCATTCTAGTTAAGGCAACTAAGGATATATGGGAAGGGACTGAACAAAAGAGAATACAAAAACTGAGAAGCTGGAAGCTCTTGAATATTGTTATGGAGATAGTAAGATACGCGAAGTGAAAATATTTCAAGTCCCTTTTGTCTCATATACAGGTAATATACATGTTTTATTAGGCAGGGGAGAATTTGAGGACAATAATTAATAAAGAGATGAAGGAATTAATTGGAGAGAGGAACAGGGCAAGAATTAAGTGGGATAAGTTGATTCGACCCACATAAAAAGATGTTTTACGATTACCTGATTTGAAGGGATAATTTAAAGCTATGCAGTTAAAGTTCATATACACAATTTAATTGGAAAGGGATGACTTGGGGGGGGGGGAGATCAAGAAATAAATTAAATATAGAAAGTAGGATTTTGGTTGCAGAGCCTTATGGAAAATAACATGAACCATACAGAATATAACACTGATAAAGTAGCAGAAAGTAATATATTGGACTTTGTCATAAATATTAATCAAATATGTTCCACTGAACAAATACTTTACAACGCCATAATATACAATCACCTGAAATTTCCACTCGTACTTAAACACACATACGTAAAACACAAAATTTATATGTTGAAAACAAAAATCAAACTGTTACAATATGCATTATAAACATTTACTGTTCTAATTTGTTATAAAACTAGCTGTTCATCTAATAAGTAGATATCAAAATTTCACAGCACTCAATTTTACAGTTATGATGGATATGCTCTCAATGAGCCCAGGATAAATATGTGCATTTAGTTGCAATTGTTGTATGACTTCACTATACTCAATTTTCAATTCCAAGGGTCACCTCTGGGAGAGTCTGTAAAATCTAAAGTGTGCTTATATAATGCATTATTTTCTTTTTAGCTATATCATAGCAATGTTCACATATATGTTTTCTCCAACATTTCTCGGTCTTACCTATATTATACGTCTGACATGTCTCACAGATGGCTAACTAAATAATCCCAAAACTACCAGAATTAAAACACTGCTGCATATTTATTTTATCATAATTTTCACGTTTGTATTACTGCCTTCTAATATGAACTGACAGTGTACAAACCCACATTTAAAAGTACCAGCTTTTTTGTTTTCTGTATTGGTGTAATTACCACCTTTTTTCTAACCTTTCCTTTAAATTCATATTCCCCTTGCATAAAAAACTGAGAGTCTCCCTTATGTTCTATTAATATATTCATAATATGAAAATAATTTCCATCTGGTGTTAATTTCTCTAATTTTATTAGTATCAGTATTATAACTCAGAACCACTGTTCTAAAGTTCTCCGATGAATTTATTATACAAACCCCTCCTAAAATATTTTTTGTACTCGATGTGTCTATGTCTTTAAATTCATCCTTAATACATATTACTAATGGTTCTGGATACTCCTTTATCAGAGGGGTGAACCAAGGTTGCCATGGCAGGCAATTAGTAACACAAAAGGGATTTAATTTTTACCTTTTTCTGTTTAACAGTAGCAGCTTTGGGAATACAAGTGCTGGACAAAATGTACGCATAAAAACCCTGACTCTTTCTCTGTTATGACAAAATATGTCAATAAGGAAGTCTGCAACCAAACAAAGAACAAGAGGGCTGATGGAATGTTAGGTCCACTCTTGGATGAACTTGTTAATAAGACAAAGGGTTTTCTGTCCAGCTGTCACTTAGGAACAACTGACATTACTCTATTCAGAGTTCTTGATGGCAGTGCTTTCCTGACTTGCAGTGCAAATAGTATTAATACTTGAATTTGATTCACCCCTTCCTAAAGTACTGTGCTAGTCTACTGATAGGTATGACCGCCTTCCTGTTTACTGATGTATCAAATTACTGCTCTGCTGCTTCCGATCAGCTACAGAGTTCCTACTCTCAGGGCTGACTTGAAGATTGTTAGGCAAATATGGGTGAGGTACAAGCGCAGTTTCCTCTGCAATGGAAAAATACACTTCATAGGTTCATAGGTAGGTACTAGGCTATTGGCCCTATTATATAAGCCTAGCCAAAAAGGTACCCTGGCTTTCGCCACCCAAGAAAATTATTTTCCTGTGCCCCTGTCGAGCAGAACCACAGAAGTGATCCCCGGGGTGAATTTCCCATCTCTCATCCAATCATCATGATTTTTCTTGAAGAGTGCTAATGAGGAGCTTTGTTTGACATAGACAGGTTGTTTGTTCCAGAGTATAGGAAGTCTCTGGGACAGGAATCTATCCCTCCAGCATGTTCTGTTTATTGTGAGGACAAGGTTTGGGTCCCTAGAGCATGTAGCTTGGAGAGATTGGGATTTCTTTAAGTGGAGCATGTCCAACAGCTCTGGATTTGACATAGCTTTGTACGTTAGGCAGAGATTGCCTCTGAGTAGGCGATATGCGACAGAGTAAAGCTGGAGTTTTTTTGAGACTGTCTGCTTAGGGCATCTGTTTGAGGTTGGTAATCCTCTTTGTGAGCTATTCCTGCGGCCTTTCCAGTTGTTGTAGATGAAAGGGTGCTGTATTCTATAATGGGTGACGAGTAGAGGGGAACAATCATCTCTTTTCCTGGATGAGAAATCTTTTATGATGAGGTGTGCCACATAGAAAGATTTCGTGACTACTGTGGTGACGTGATTATCAAAAGAGAGACTACTGTCCACCTGTGTCCCAAGGTCTCTTATCACACTTTCAGTGTTAAGTAGACTACCGCCTATGTGGTAGTTCATGGGTACAGAGTTTTTACCAAAAAGGATGACAATGCACTTTTTGGCACTGAGCTTGAGGCCATGGCTTTGACACCAGGCATCTGTCTCAGTGAGGCCCTTTTGTAGGATGTCCACATCATTAGGAGTTTTGATTATGGGTCCTAGTTTGCATTCATCTGTGAACTTCATTAGCCAAAGACCTTCTGTGTCTGTACTTCAGAGAAGTAGAAACCAAAGAGGAGAGGACCCAGGACTGAACCTTGTGGTACTCCACTTGTTACTGGTCTGAAGTCGGATTTGGAGTTTGCTACTTTCACAGTGTGGGTTCTGTCAGTGAGGCAGTTGGCAAACCATCTTGTGACACAGGGATTTATACCTAGTTTAGTGAGTTTATAATTCCAGAGTGGGGGATGGTGTTGAAAGCCTTGGTGAGATCTAGATAGGCTGTGTGAACCACCTTACCCCTCAACTATGGCTTTGGTGACCGCTTCAAAGAAGTCTATCAGGTTTAGGAGACATGATCTGCCTTTTACAAACCTGAACTGGGTGGGGTTCAGAGTTTGGAGATTACCAATGTCATTGTTTATACATGATGATACGTTCCATAGTCTTGCAGACCAGGCTAGTCAGGCTAGTGGGGCGGTAGTTCCCAGAGTTTGTAGTGGCTCCCCCTTTGTGGAGTGGGATAACAATCGCTGTGCGCCATTCAGTGGGCACAAAGCCTGAGGTGAGGCTATGATTGAACATGGTACTTAGGTGGGGTGCCAGTTCTTTCTGTAGTTCATGTAGAATGCTGCATGGGATGTTATCAGATCCCATGGATGCTGTGTTCTTGGCTTTGGAGAGTGTTTTTTTTACCTGTGCAGCTGTGATTACAGGAACTGTGCATTCTTCCGGTATAGAGATGGGCCCTTTAAGGGGTGAGAGGGGGGTAAAGTTAGCACTGAACCAATCTGCCAGGATGTTGGCAATATCAGTTGGTGCTGTATATTTAGTGCCATTGCGCTTTAACTCAGAGCAGATCTGAGTGTTGCCATTGAGATTCTTGACATAGCTATATAATGAAAATACGAACAAAATTGCTGTAGATAACGCTAAGTACTCAGAAAAACTTCCAGGCAGTCAAATGGAAAAATTCCACTGTTTATTAATAGACCACACTAAAAATTAATTAACGCTCTTCAAGCTGTAATAATCGCGTTTTCGTCTCACAATGTGGGACTTCATCAGATGTAAGGAAGTTGTGCAATAAACATTTAAATATCATATTGCCTTACTAATTAAAGAAAGGTACCAATAACAGTCAATTTACACATTTTAAAATGCCCTATCGGCTTCGATTTCTCATGAATATTCATGAGTGTTACATTCATTATTCAACATCTCCTGGGTGTTCACAGACCCATGTTCCAGAAAACATACATTCTTGTGTATTCTTGTGTATATTATATGCGATATACTTAATAAAAGTTGTCTTAATGTTAGGCTTGCATCTATAACTTTTCTGCCCTTAAATATATTCTTATGTAGATTAAAAACATACAGTATATTAACATTTCAAACTTGTTAAAAAAATGTTTAGTTTATAAAATCCTTTATCACTTCTTAATACGCAAGAATAATCAATGGTACCTATGCGACATCCAGTTTTGCTTAAATGTTAAAAATGCTTGAATATTAAAATATAAATATATGAATATATACATGTAAATAAAAAAATAAATATATGTATATATAAATATAAAGTGTAAATATAAATATAAATATAAATATAAAGTGCATCAAGTGTGTATTAAAACTGAAAACAAAAAACATATTGTATACCTTATAGATGTTAAATTTGAAGGGACATCATGAATATATCTAATAAATTTTGTAAAGTAATAAATAAAAGTAGTAAATAAAAAAAAAAAAAATAAAAAAAAAATAAAAAAATAAAAAAGACAGAGAAACAAATGCCCTTTACAAACACACAAAAATTTGTTTAGGTGCAACCTACTTGTTCTTTGTATTAGAACAGATTCAGATTGATCCCAGGGGAGGCCCATGGGAGGATACATTAGAAAGTAGGGAGCTTTGGTGGCAGGTGCACTTGGATGCTAGTAAAAGCCCAGGATTAAATGATTATATATCCATAGGAGCTATACTGAGACTAAAAGCAAATAAAATTTAAATTAACAAATCCCAGATTTTAACACTAGAGGGCAGTAGACTACAGAAGTACTAAATAAACAGTATGGTATTATCATAAAATAATTTTTCATTTTTATTTTTATTTTTGAATTCTGTTCCCTATCTCATATAGAATTCAATAATAAAGACTTTACAAAATTTATTAGATATATTCATGATGCCCCTTCAAATTTAACATCTATAAGGTATACAATATGTTTTTTGTTTTCAGTTTTAATACACACTTGATGCACTTTATATTTATATTTATATTTACACTTTATATTTATATATACATATATTTATTTTTTTATTTACATGTATATATTCATATATTTATATTTTAATATTCAAGCATTTTTAACATTTAAGCAAAACTGGATGTCACATAGGTATCATTGATTATTCTTGCGTATTAAGAAGTGATAAAGGATTTTATAAACTAAACATTTTTTTAACAAGTTTGAAATGTTAATATACTGTATGTTTTTAATCTACATAAGAATATATTTAAGGGCAGAAAAGTTATAGATGCAAGCCTAACATTAAGCCAACTTTTATTAAGTATATCGCATATAATATACACAAGAATACACAAGAATGTATGTTTTCTGGAACATGGGTCTGTGAACACCCAGGAGATGTTGAATAATGAATGTAACACTCATGAATATTCATGAGAAATCGAAGCCGATAGGGCATTTTAAAATGTGTAAATTGACTGTTATTGGTACCTTTCTTTAATTAGTAAGGCAATATGATATTTAAATGTTTACTGCACAACTTCCTTACATCTGATGAAGTCCCACATTGTGAGACGAAAACGCGATTATTACAGCTTGAAGAGCGTTAATTAATTTTTAGTGTGGTCTATTAATAAACAGTGGAATTTTTCCATTTGACTGCCTGGAAGTTTTTCTGAGTACTTAGCGTTATCTACAGCAATTTTGTTCGTATTTTCGTTGTTCCGCTGTGGAAGCTTTCACACTACGGAGGTTATAGCTATATAATGCTTTGTGGTTGTCTTCTTATGGTGTCTACTTATCATTAATGAGATATTTAAATGTCTTCACTGTTGCAGTAATAACTTCCCGAGATTTTCTGCTGTGGAAGCCCTTTGCTGACTCGCATATCAGAGATTTATGCCTCTCCCCTAGGCCCAGCATTTGCCCACCTCCCTGATGCCAGGACACTAGGGTATAAGGGTCATTGGCGGGCATCATTACCACAGGGCTTGCTTGCCCTTACTGGACTGCAGCCCCAATCTCCAAACCTCAGGTCAGGAGCACAACCCACCCACACTGTCCCCAGCAATCATGGGGTATCAGAAACCTGTTGAGAGCATATAAACAGTGGAGGGTACTTAAAATAGAAGGAAAAAAAGAGCCCATCCAACTCATATGCAAAGTGAGGAGGAGAGAGGGAGGGAGGAAAAGGATAATGCAACAGTGAGGACACACTAACATCTGCATTTATGATAAGTACATACAACTGGGTGATGTTCATTGTGTTTCACTGTTCTGGGAATAACTTCCTGGGAAGATTCCTAAAGCTATATGAATGGCTAACTGGACAGCAAGTTTAAAGTAGTAGAAAGGAGACCCTGTAAGACTGCAAGACTGCAGAGGCAAACCCTGCTCTGGCTCTAGAGGGAGAGGGCAAACTGTAATGTCTAGAGAAGGTATGGACTGAGGACCAGGTAAGCTGCCTCCAGAACAGTTAGGGTGGACACTCCTCTGATGAAAGCATTAGTGTGTTAGCAGTGGCACTGGCAGAACATGTTCAAATGTTCTCAGGTAAACTCTTGCTATGACATTTACAACAAAACAAATTGCAATTTGAAACCCATTTTGAAATAGTTTGTTTGCTGACACATCCCCATAGTTTGTTTCAAGCAAAGGCAACAAACACATGATCAGATTTATTTGAGGGTTTTGGTCCTATGCAAATAGAACCTGAGCTGTCTGTGCATGTCCAGTGAATGCAATGTTCTCATCCCACATTCTGAGGATTGGGATACAATACAAGGAGATGAACTGTTTTGGTTCAGGGAAAGTTCGGATACTACTCTGTACATAAAGGAGGGATTTATTCCAGAAACTCTGCCTTGACAGAATCTAAGAAAACGCTCTCCACATGAGTGTTTGCAATTCAGAGATCCTTTGGCTGAGGTGATGGCTACTAAGAATGTAGTTTTCAAAAACAGAAAATCTGAAGAGGAAACAGGCTTAAAGGGAGGGGCAGGATAAACTTTTGCACTACTAAATTAAGAAAAGGCAGGGGCTCATGGGGTTGGGTCTTAAGCAGATAAATTCCTTGGCAAACTGTTTTACCATAGACTACAAAAACAGTGGTAGGTGTCAAGGAAGGTAAGCAAAGATGGCTGATGCATGTATCTTTACACAGGAATAAGTTAATCCCTTGGAGAACAGTTTTAACTGACAAGACAGTACCAATGTAACATTGGCTATTAAAGGTTGTTGCCTCTTAGCTTATCACCATACCGAGAATCTCTAATTATGAGATGTATGATTTTCTGATGTTGGGTCTTCTGTCCACTTTTAAAATAAGCAAGATATCCTTATTGAACAGCTGTCCATGTGGGATCAGCATAATATTATCCAAGGTGCCAACTTCAGGATGCTTAAGGTCGGGTGAAAGGGGACTCCTCTGTTCTGGGTTAAGAGAATGACCTCCTGTGGCAGCATCCTTGGTTCTTCTCTGCTCAAATTGTGTAACAGAGGGAACCAATGTTGCCTTGGCCAGAGAGCTGAAATTAGTATCTCCCTTTCCTCTTCCTTTGATCTTCACAAGTAAACTGGAAATGAGAGGTATGGGAGGGAAAGCATATAGAAATATACCTTAAAGAAGGGTGACCTGTAGATCAGCAGCCTGACTGGACAATGAAAATTCTCCAGAGGAGTGTTAATCTACAGATAATCACACACAGTGAAACCAATGACAAACTGTAGAAACTGAACAACCACAAACACCTCTGTACTCACACAGATCCGAATAAATTAAAACTCATTATATGGTAGGATGTTTTGTTATAAATAAATTTCACTTTTACGTTATAGTGCATTTTTTTTAAGAAACACCGTTTTGATTTGATATTTTTGATTAATATAATTGAAAAACTGTTGTCACATGATCGTGCTTGAAATATTTAAAGGTTTTAACAATGCTGGTATAACAGTTCTTAAGAAGTTCTACTACTGATTGTCTGGGAATGAAAGAGCTAAACAGTTTTAATAAAATTTGAGTTTTAAGTTACTCGGGTCCATGCGAGTACAGACGTGTTTGTGGTTCTCCAGAAACTACAGATAATGCCCACCAAGAAACTAGTCTACCGCTTCACGGCAGCATATAAAGCTGCGGTGGAGCTTGAACTGAAAATAACCTAATGAAACAAGGTGTGTGTGAGTGACAGCGAGAGAGTGGTGAAGTGTGAAGGCAATCGAGCAGTGGCAGCAACAGCAGTTAAGAGGTTTGTGTACTTCTTGACCTCACAGCTCAAGATATCTGGATAAAGCCTAAAATAAAGGGGGAGCAATGCCTCAAAACAGGAACATATTTTAAATATTGCTGTTATAAAATTATGAAGTTGCTAGAATAACAGGGTTTGGGTTAGCATGCATTTTCTAGATCACAAGTGTGTGTGTGAGTGAAATCGACTAACCAGTGGCAGCAGCAGAAAAGAGGTTTGCACACCTCTCAACCACTTACCTCGAGATATCTGGGTAAAGGCTGAAACAAAGGCTCAAAAATTGTAACAGATTTTAAATATTATTCTTATAAAATTTAAAAAGTAGCTTAAATAACAGGATTTAGCATAGCTAAAATCATAATTTCATAGATAGCATGAATCTTCTGAAGGAAATAAAGTCTGAAAGTCAAATCTATGTCATTATGTATTATCTTTAATCCCAATGACTGGCAGAAAACCACACATTTTAGGAATAAGGGACCAGAAAAAAAAAATCTGGATTTTTTTTTAAATATCACATTTTGCATCTAAAATGCTTCCTCCAACACCATTTGCATATACTGCAGCAACTTTAAAACATTAGCCAGAAGAACTATTTTACATCAAAAATAGATATAAAAAATATAATAATAAAAAAAAAAAATAAGTAGGTAAGTAAAACAGAACAGTTTTACAGAGAGCCCATTCTCTAAGCACAACAATGCCCTCCAGTATGTGTGTTATTGTGGAAATAACACCCTTCCAGGGGTGTAGAGGCTCTCTGTCTATGGTGTCGGGCATCAGTACACAGCTGGGTGGGCATTATTTCTACAATAACACACACCCTCTTAAGCAATAAGGCTCAAGAGGGTGTGCATTATTTGTACAACAACACACACCCTCGAGCATTATTGCTTGCTTTTCAACTAGAAGTAGAAGGCATCCATCCTCTAGGTCCTTGAACAGAACTTCTTTTGTTTTTGCTTGTTTTCATTTGAAGCAAAAAGGTCTACTTTTGGCATATCCTGTGTATATATGACATCCTTGAAGACAGACTTTTAAACACCGACTCATATATGCCTGATGCTGACCTGCTTAGGTGGCCTGAAAGGCTGCTGTTGCCCCCTGAGAGGTACTATGATAGTAAATGCAACCCCATCTCCTGCCCGGTCTCCCAGTTTTTCAAGGCTATGTGACAGAATGGGTAGGAGTAGGTATCCATCCCCCACCTTATATATACCACATTAATGTGGTGTTGTCTGTCTGCTAATTTCCTGGTTTCCACTTTTGTCTGAATGTCATCCCTCTGCCGTGGACCACCATCATCTCCTTTAGGTTTATGTGACTCCCAGGAAATCATTTTCCCATCTGCCCTGCACCTGCAATTGCCTGAATGAGCATTCCATGCTAGGTTCTAAGGTATCTGTTGTGACCAGTTTGCTCCCTACTTGACACTGGAGTGCTACCCTTTGTTTTGGTTAGAGGCCTCAATTCACCAAAAGACCTCCGCTTTTAAACAGGAAAGCACTTTTATCTTGAAACTGAGGTGGTACTTGTATTGGTACTACAGACTTACATTTTTCTCATGTGGAGCTTCACTAAGGGGATCATTAAGATGCAGGAGGTCACACAGGGTTCTCAAGAGCTCCCTGGCAGAAACCGCCTCTTACTAGGCTAGTACCCTCAAGTACTGAGTCAAAACTATCTTTTCCTGAGGGGACAATGTCATTTGTTTGCTTGAATCTAATGGGCCCTCAAGGACACAGAGGTCTGTTTGTGGGTATAAAGTTGGACTTTTTTAGGCTGAGGGAGAACCCCAAGTTTGAAGGGAAGGTCTTGGTCATGTGGAGAGATGCTGTGAGTTCCTACACAGTGCTTGCTTGGATGAGACAATCGTCTAGGTAAAGCTAGATCTGCTGCATGCCTTTAGTCCTGCAAAATGCAACTACTGGAGGCAAACATATTGTAAATGCTCTGGGAGCAGTAACTAAGCCAAAGGGCAATGCACAAAATCAAAAGTGATTCCTGACTGCCCTGAAGTGAATATGCCTCCTGTGCTTCTCCTTTATGGGGACAGAGGGACAAACATATTTAATTCTAGAGTGAGCATGACTGCCTGAGGGGAAATCATTGATAGAAGTTATTGAAGGATAAGCATCATGAATGTTGGAAAAATTAACAATTTGTTTAACCTTGAACAATGTAAAATGGGTATCCAGATCCCTTCTTTTCTTGGAACTAGGAAGAGTCTTAAACAAAACATTGTTTTCAAGTCTTTTGGAGGGACTGCTTTTACAGATCACTGAGCCTGCAGACATTTTATTTGAGCCTGTGCTTCTCTTTGTTATCCTTTGGGAATGGTGGGAATGTCTAAAAGCCTTAGAACGGAAGCAAATTGTAGTCTGCAACTGGTCCTTAATAATCTGAGGTATCCATTTGTCTTGAGTGATGTTTAGTCGATTTATTAAAAGGGACCGCCTGTCCCAAAGTTTTGTGCTGGGGGGTGACCTGGGTTGGGGTGGGTCTTAATGAGGGATGGACAGGGAGGTAGTACCCTCTGAGTCACAGCTACTCTTTACAGGAACCTTAAGCATAGGTCCGGTAGGCCTGGATCCCTGATCAACTTTCCACCTTCTTTGCTGTCTTTCTCTTCTGGTCCTACTGCTCCTTTACCTTGGTTGTGAGGCTGGAAATGACCGGGATTTAGTAGGGTAATTCCTACTGAAATATGGGGGCCATACCTGCAGGATAGTTTGCAAGGACTAGGTGGCTTTGTCCTCCAGTCTTTTGAGTACACTGTTTTAGGTACAAATAGAAACTCCTTATCTAAGGGTGCATCAAGGACTTCAGTTTTGACATGATCAGGCACAGACTGCTTTCTTAAACAAGCATGCCTCCTGATAACAGACCCTGAAGTAGCTGCCCTGCTAGATATTTACAAAGCACCAAACTACAATGTAGAGTGTTTTGCAACCTGTGAGTAAGAGTTGCAAAGTTCCAACAGTTCTTTCTGGAGAAGTTTATCCTCCATCTCGTCTAGCTTTTGTTTAATTGGTCCAAGAGGGATTCCTGAAATTTTACCATATCAAACTGGCAATTCAAAGCTCACATGGACAGAGTAGCTGTGTAAACTTTCTTGTCAAATCTGTCTCAGGTCCTCCCCTCTGTCATTGGGCACTGGGTTTTTAGAGGTGCTGCTTTTGGCTTTCTTGTTTCCTGAAGAAAGCACCTCAGGATCCACCAAAGGATTTTTGAAAAGAATGTTGTCCGACTCCAGGACCTGATAAAAATCATCAAGCTTCTAGGTGGCAGAGGACTGGGAGTCGGCCTACAAGGATGTGTCCTGAATGACATCATCTGCAAACTCTAGGACAGAGGCTTGTGCTCAGGAAGCATAAGAAACACTCTTTTTCTCTCTCTCATTTTTTTTAGACTGAGGGAAATACTGCGCCTATCAAACGAAACACCCTCTCACCCTGTGGAGGGTCACTCCAAAAGAAAAATCCTCAGGTGTGGAGGCTGAGGCACGAATTTCATTGTCTCAGAGTTGACACGTGACCCTGACGAAATTCAAGTCATAAGAATCAGAAGACTCCTGAGGTGAAAGATCTCTCTCTCTCTCTCTTTGGTGGAAAAGTTCTTTAGGCAAAGGTCCTGTCAGGACCCAGCTGTTTGGATTTTGTAAAATCCATGATCCCCAGCTAACCTGACAAGGTCCTGCAGTAGGCCTGACTGGGAGGAGACACAAAAGGCCTAGGATGGGGAAAGCTACCCATAACCTTATGTTTGGATTTGGGCCTGGTCTTCAGTGAGACATTGGCTGCCATTCACCCCATAAGGTGGGTAACCACAGCCTGTGTCCAGTCTACTTAAGAAGATTCCCCTCTTCTATAATGGGGAAACTTTCCTTCCCTTCAGAAGGTCTGGAGCAGGTGTCAGAAGCTAGAGACTACACAGCGACTCTGGATCCATTCAGTATCCTAAGAACTTTGTCTCGAGCATATATTGAGGTGGCTGACAACATGGAAGAATTCACAAGGATCTTGCCAGAGGCCTTATTCACACATTCGGTCATCAGAGGGGACTGCGAATGCATCTCTCCCCCTTTGAAAATAATGAACATGAGCAGACTATCAAACACTGATAAAGTGACATCTGGTACCCTGTCTTTGGATGATGCTTCTTCCTTATTCGAGCGAGCTCTAGTTCAGCATGACTGGTGGATATCAGGGTGCATGAGGGCCACCAGCACCTTTTTCATTGTCTAAAAACTTCTCAACTGACTTGGTCCTAGAATTAAAATCAGCACACTGGGGACAGTTGAGTATGCTGTGTGCTGGACCCAGGCAGAATAAACAAAATGTGAGTGAAGAGAGTGGAAGTGCTGAATTTGTTTCCCACTCTGTATAAACAAATACTGGCCTTAGCACAGACATCTAATAAGAAATACAATAGTCTGCAAAAAAAAGAAGATCCCCAATGGCGTACTTGGCTTTTGTTGTTCTACCTCAGTCTTTGGACCGACCAACATATTCAAAGGTTGTAGCAGGCCTTAAAGGCAATAAAGAACTGAGATAAGGGTGCTAGACAATGACCCTTACACACTGCCATCCTGATGATGGATTGGAGGGTGTCTGCAAAGGGAATAAAAATGTGGTATTCAGGCTGGCGAATGGCTTCCACAGCATGAAATCACAAGTCATTATTACTGCAACAGGGAAACACAATGAAAATTTATAGGCTTTGTACTCAGATTCTGATAGGAGTTCCAAAACATAACATGTTGCATGTGCAGTGAGCTTCTGGTCTGAAAGTCGATTAAGAAAAGGTAATTCCTTAATAACAGCAATCTACTTATGCCACTAGCAGGGCCGGTGTTAGAATTTTGGGGGCCCCCAGCAAATGTTAATTTGGCGACCCCTAGGCACTTCCTGTCCAAGTATCACCTTGTCACTGCCACCCCTTCTAAGCAACCTTTTAGTTCATACTGCAAACTTTTAGGTGTAGTATGCACAGACTGACCGGTAGCTACAATACTATTACATTACAACAGGCCTGTGTTCCACACTATGTTGGCCCATCTCACAAATGGATATTTAAAGTTGCTGGCATTTACTTGCAACAGTGATACAACTCCTCTATATATAGGTCTGGAGTTAGGTGAAATGGAGCCCTAGGCCTAGCGTTTTGGCCCCCTCACCCCACGCAGACACCCTCTAGTCCTCCCATCTTGGTCCCACACCATGCACATTATTTTTTTTTCTTCCTTTTCTCACATTTTGCTTTACTCTCCAGTTTTTTCAATAAGTCGTAATGTTCTATATGCTCTGAAATGCAATTTAAAGTTTTTTTTTCTCTTTTTACACAATCTTTTCATCAACGATGGCTTGAACAGAAATTAAGATTAAGGTAATTGAGAGGAAAGTGAAAAATGATTACAGTAATGTATTCTACTTTGTTGCTCCTAGACAGTACACTGCCCCTGCACAAGCTGTAATAATCTTTGTACACCTCTGATGTCTGTGAGAAAAGTAAACCAAACAATGACCACACTGTCTTCAACCCAAACACACAAGCTACAATGACCTCCTGTGCAGACCTGTAAAGTCTGACTGATGAAAATTAAAGAAGCAATAACCACACAATCCCCCCATATAACCTACAGCAGTTTTCTGTAAACACACACATCTGAGCAGGGCTGGTTTTAGAATATGAGAGCAGAGGTAAGTATCAGCTTTATCTTAACAGGGTCATATCATAGTCCTGTTCAGGTTAAAGAGTATAATCAGACAATTAATACATTTTTTCTCCAACAAACAATAGCTTTTGTGGGGGCCCCCCCACACAGTCAGAAATGATTAAGGGAACTCCCTGAATCCATTTATACAGTTTGGGGAGTGGGGGCCACTGAACTTCTAGAAGATCTAAGTGTATGAATGTTCTGTGATATGTTTTATGCCATACCTTTGAAAATGAAATATAATGCTCTGTATATTCTTAATGTTTTGCTATTGTGGAGCTTTTCTCCCCGGGCCTCCGCTGAAAATAGTTTTTTAACCCAGTTGGACTTTCCCAGTTAACAAATGTCAAATAAATACATAAATAAACAAAATTCCTTGTTATCTGCATTTTTTACTGATACCCAGTAGAATAATGTACACGTCCTGGCATTATTTGGTGCGTGTACAGATATAGTCAGTGATATTTTTAGATACATACAAGCCATAACAATACCAGTTTTGTACTTATTTCAGCAAAAAAGCAATACATTGTGCAAAACTGGTACTGCCATACCAGATCGGTGAATGCTATTTAGCAGTCATCAAACAGCAGGGGTAAGTCCCTTTTATTTACCTCATTGAGGAGTAATGCATACCTGTCACGGTCCCTGATTTCAAACATTTTGCTTATAATTTTGCTCAGCCCATCATAAAAAGTTTGATTTGCTGATAAATAATTCAGGATTGCATACAATCATTAAATCCAGGCAGAGTTTTATAGTTCTCATTGCCCAAAAAATGCATGTTGATACAAAAGGTGTTATTCTATTAACTTTTTAAGTAAAATGGAATAATATTTAAGACATGTTTCTGATTTTGAGCCTTTAGTCTGCTATTATTTATGGCACTGGCTGAATTCTTCAGCAAAGAAGTTAAGAGTTATAGTATCTGGTATTCTGCCAGTATTTATAAAACTTCCAGAAAGAGAAAATCATCCCTGAAAATTGGACGCATCAGCTCTTCTTAAAATCCAAGGTTTAAACTGAGATCAGTCACATTGGGCTGTTGATCTTTCTAGTGCTTACCTTGCTCATATTCATCATTTATCCTATAAGGGTCATCTCACAGCCCTGTTAAGGTTAAAAAGCGTAGTAAGGAAATTAATAAACATTTTTTCTTCATTTTTTCCCCAACCAGCAAAACCTTTTGTGGCCCCCCCCCCCCCCAAAGTCAAGGATGATTAAGGGGCAGTCACAGGTATTGCAGGTACCTAAAGATGGCTATGTTGTTAGTTTTAGTGGAAAGAATATCCACCGGTAGGGTTTAACTAAGCTAGCAGCACTATGTTAGTGGTAAAATATTTAATGGAATTGTGAAGCATGTTACTTGATAAAACATTGTTAATATAACCAGAGATATCTTTGAATTTTAAAGGAGATATAAATAACAGTTGTTACTCAGCTGGTTTATTAAGTACACAAGATTGTTGTATTAGCTTTTGTTGGTTTGACAGACGTGTTACAAAATATCAAGATAAGATAACTTGTTGTGGTTGAGGGGCCCCAAGTAACAGGGGGCCCCCAGTGACCACAGGGTTCGCTGGTGCCTAAACCGGCTATGGCCACTAGTGGAATATTTTCATAATGTTGGTACTCCACAGGTTCTTATCCCCAAGGGTTCCTGAAAGTACCAACATACTTTTTCACAAGTACTCTGGCAACTTTAACTATGACAGCACATGCAGCTCACAGTCCAGAGAAATGTCCCTGCTGTCAATTTTTTCTTTATATTTCAAGGCAAATGGAAAAGTCCATCACCAGCTGTGCCTTGTTATAAGGCAGGATTATCTTGAAAATTTGATGGCCTTGATAGCCAATAAAAATGTCTAGTCTAGAAAAAGAGTAAATCTGACTTAATGAAATGAAGGTAATCATATTCAGAAAACTTTGCTGAACTGCAAGTCATAACCTTTGAACACAGTTTGCCTGATTTAGACAGTCAATCAAATAAAGGAAGATGTCGCTTCTACAGTTACAGAGAGCAAATCAGCAAAAAGGCCACATTCATGAAGAGATGATAATAGAGTTCCTCACACGGAACTTGAGAATATGTCTGTGGTCCTTGAGGATGATATCACTTGAGCAGACATCTCATATTACCATACTTACATCATGTATGAACTTTACATCAAGAAAGGGAGAACAGTCAGCATTGTCCATATCTTGAACTCTGTCATGATAAACGTCTTGAAATCTGTGAATCTAATATGTCCATCTGCTCATCCTGCTCTCTAGACTAACATTGGAGAGCCTTTTTTAATACACATTGGATGAATTTCACTGCTATCTTGTATGCATTAAAAGGTAAAATAAAACTTATATGATCTCTCTTGGAGTGAGTAAAATAAGTCATGAAACTAGTGTTGCACAGCCTTTTGTATGCAACATGTTGGCATTCTCTCTGACTCATCTGTTACAGAAACTAGTGTGATGCAAAATGTGTAAATCGTCTTCATAAAGAATGGGGATGTTGGTGAGGGATGGAAAAGATGGAGTAGACATGTCAGTGGTCATCCCTGAAATCTGCCTTCTGGACAGCTGCTTCTTGTTGCTGGGGTTGCCAGCACATGGATGTTTGCCTTGTTTTTCCTGATAATAACATATCTGCAATACCACTAGCCTGGTTTGTTCCCAGCTAAACAGACATGATGCTTGGACTATTTACAGAGTATTTTTGGTATAGGTGGATGAAACACACTGCTGATTAACCACTGCATTAGAAATTAATGTAGGAGTAAAGCAAAAGTCCATAGACACAAACTTAGGTTATTAGCACTGGCACCAGTTTTAAGAAAGTACAGTAAGTACAGTTGTGTACACTTACCATAAATGTAGATGTTCGAGTGTATTCATTGTTGTAGTCATCACCTGTGGGTTATCCCTGCTGTGGCAGCCCTCGGCCGGCCCGAATACCAGAGTCCATGTTTTTCTGCATAGGCTGCTGTCACCCATAGTCCGTCAGGTCGTCAGTGCTATAAAGCAAGGCAGCCGATGCCATTACATCAGTTTTTCTTGCCCTAACTGATCAGAAGCACAAGGAAATATGGTAAAGTGGCCTTGGTGGCTAAAGCCACCATGAGAAGCTTATGTCTCCCTAAGGAAAGAGGACATAAGGGGGAAGGAGGGAGATAAGCCAGGACTGCAACAGTGAATACACTTGAATATCTACATTTATGGTAAGTGTACACAACTGTACTATGTTCATCATGTTTCACTGCTGCAGTCATCACCTGTGGGGGAGTCCCAAAGCTGAGGAGAGGGGTGGAAGGATTAGTTAGAGACCTAGGCATGGGTCATCATGCCCTGTAAAACTGCAGAGGCAAACCCTGCCCTAGCCTTAGAGAAAAGAGGTAGGTGGTAATGGTATGGACAGATGTCCAGGTGGCAGCTTCCAAGAGGTCCCTTGTGGGAACTCCTCTGAGGAATGCTGTGGAAGTGGAGGCTGCCCTAGTGGAATGGGTACGAATAGACTTAGGGGGTGGTTTCCCATGTAGTCTGTAGCAGAAATGGATACAGTGTGATATCCATTTGGAAATGGTTCGCTTGAAAATGGGCTTCCCATCTGCCCCTGGGGCAAAGCTGACAAGAAGCTGGTCTGTTTTTCTGAAGGGTTTAGTATGTTCCAGGTAGTATCCGAGTTGTCTGTGCACGTCTAGTGAGTGCAAAATTATTTCCCCCTTGTTTTGAGGGTTAGGAAAGAAGATGGGTAAATTTATGGCCTTGTTGAGGGTCACATCAGATACCACCTTGGGCATAAAAAAGCGTATAGTCCTCAGGGAGACTCAGGGCTCAATGGCCACGACTGCCTGAAGTTCTGAAACCCTTCTGGCTGAGGTGATAGCTAGTATGAAGGTAGTCTTTTCAGGAGAGGTATCTCAATTCTGCTGAAGCAGGAGGTTTGAATGGTGGTAAGGTTAGTTTTTCCAAAACATAATTCGGGTCCCAGGCTGGCGTGGGTGGCCTTCTGGGAGGTCTGATATTAGAAGCCCATCTGAGGAATTGTTTAATCGAAGGATGTGAGAAGGGCTGGTCTGTATTGAAATGAGCTGAAACGGCTGAGGCATGGATTTTAATAGAAGAGAAAGAGAAGCCACTATTGAGTAACTCAGCTAGGTAGTCCAGGATAAGAGGGATTGAAGGTTGTGAGATACTGCCCCCTTTGGACTAGCTCCAGGAGCAGAATCTTTTCCATTTCCCTGCATAAGATTTTCTGGTGCTGGGCCTTCTGGCCTCTCTAAAAATGTCTAGAACCTGTTTGCTTAACAGGGGCTCCTTGTTTGCTTTTAAAGTATTAGCCATGCTGAGAGTCGGCAAGTATGGGTGCAGCATTCCCCCTCCCTCCACCTGGGTCAAGAGATCTGAGATCAGGTGAAGCTGCCTGGGAGGCTGTAATGTCAGGCTGCACAGTAAGGGGTACCAATGCTGTATGGGCCAATCTGGAGCAATAAGGATGGCGTTTGGTCTCTCCTCCCTTATCTTGATCAGTACCTTGGGAATAAGAGGCAGAGGAGGAATGCGTACACAAAGAGGGAGTTCCAGGGGAAGGTCAAGGCATCCACCTTCCACACTAGGTGGTGATACTCCCTGGTACAGAATTTTTTTCAGCTGGTGGTTGAGGTGCGAAACAAAGAGATCCACCTCCAAAGTTCCCCACTCCTGAATGACTTGCAAAAAGATTTTTCTGTGGAGCTGCCATTCATGGGGTTCCAGTAAGTTTCTGCTTAGGTGGTCTGCCAGGGTGTTGTTGATCCCTGGTTGGTATTGGGCAATTAGGTTTAATCCCATGGAGGAGGCTGTCAGCCAGAGGTTCATGGCTAGCCTGCACAGAGGGTAAGATTGGTTCCCTCCCTCTTTGTTGATGTTTTGATAAGGAGAACCCTTGGCCTGAGATGGGGTTTAAAGGATGTCAGAGCCTTTTGTACTGCCATCATTTCCTTCCAATTGATGTGTAAAGGAAGGTGCTGGGCATCCCAAAGACCTTGGGTGCACCTGCCTGCTAGGTGAGCGCTCCAAGCAATGTCTGAGGTGTCGGTGTATGAAGAGAAGATCCTTGTTCTTGGCACATGCCCCTGCCCACCATAGAAACTGGGCCCTTATACATGGGATCAGAGGGAGAGAGGTCTCTAGAGGTTGAGAGTGCTGACACCAAAGGTTCTTTAGATACCACTGAAGTTTCCTCATGTAAAGCCTGGCCAGAGGAACTAGAAGGATGCAAGATGCCATGCACCCCAAGGCTTGCAGGAACGTCCTTCCAGTGAGGTGACTTCTGGAAGTTAGCTGGGTAGAGTAGAGAGGCAAGAAGTTCTGCTTTTGTGGGGATAGAAGGCCATTTGGGATGCTGTGTCCAGCAGTGCTCCCAAGAAAATGAGCATCCTGGAGGGTATTTGCTTTGATTTCTTCTCGTTGATGGTGAACCGTAGGGAAGTTATGAGGGTTTTGACATAGAGAAGGTCCTGCAGCAGCTTTTCTTTACACTCTGCCTGATTGAGGCAGTTGTCCAGATAAGAGTAAATATGTATATTTCTCTGTCTGCAAAATGCTACGGCCAGGGCTAAGCATTTGGTGAATACTCTGGGTGCAGTAGATATGCCAAAAAGTAGCGCAGAGAACTCAAAGTGTTGTGAGCCTGCTCTGAAGCTCAGGAAATTCCTGCAGGATTCCCTTATGGGGATGTGGAGGTAGGCATCTTTTAGGTCTTGGGTCACTAGCCAGGCATTTTTTTGTCAGCATAGGCAGCAGCTGCTGCAAAGTTAGCATTTTGAATTTGGGGACCACCAGGGAGGGGTTAGTCTGAGCTGAGGGGGACAGGTTCTACTGCCCCCTGGGATATGAGAGTTTGGACCTGTTTCAATGCCCACTGATTTGGAGGCAAGTCTGGGATCTCACAGGAGGTAGTATTTTTTGATAAATGTCAGAAATTTAGGAATATATTGGTAGAGAGAAGTAACCTTTCCAGATTTGTTCACCCAGTATTCCAGGAAATTGTTAAGAAATGAAACAATGGACTTTTTTCCCTCTAACTGGTAAAGGAAAGGTTGAAACTACCATCACACAGATGAACACCACTATTAGTTACAATAAAGCAATGGTTCTGACATTTAATACTGATTTTTATGACATTAATTCCATGATTAGTCATAAATGGCACATCTCTACTACTAATGTAGACCACCTTCGTTTACTTAGTAACAAACTGAATTTTGTGTATAGGAAGGACATTAGCTTTAAAAACTTGTTGGAATGTGTGGAAACTTCACCCAGGAACAGTGGTATGAATAAATGTGGGCACTGCAAACAATGCCCATACATTTTGGAATAAGATCAAGGATATACAAGGATTTGGGGTAGTCAAACCAAGCCATAAATCCAATTGCTCTAGTACAGGGGTAATTTACATTGCACAATGTCAAAAATTTCCTAGTGTTTACAGTGGTAAAACGAACAGGACATTAAGGAAATTAATTTACTAACACATGTATGAAGTTAGTAAAAAGGTTGAGCACAATGGTCTGTATGAGCATTTAAAAATCATGACCTCTCACAACTTTAAATTTTATGTTTTTGGCAATATTTCTGTTGGTTTGAGGGGTGGTCCCCATGGGTGATTTGCTGGAACTCAAAGAGCTTAGATGGCAACTTAAAACTAATTCTACCAATTGCTGGGGGCTTAATGATATGGTTTTCATCAGTAGTTTGCTCCACCTAAAAGCATCTTTTTATATTTAAGTTATTATTTTCTGTGCATGGTTGGTAAGCTTTATTATTTTGTTGTGTCAGTATTCTCCTGTTGTTTGACAAGGTTTACACTTGCATGATTATCTGATTATTTTTATGGCTAGTACTGTTGTTGTGATATGTAATATTTATTTTGCTGGTTGCACATTTTATTTTATTTTATATTTTTACATTACTTTTATTTTTGTTGGAACATTTTATACTAAGTTTTTAAAGAGTGGTGTGTGTGTGTTTAAGAAAGACAGATCAGGTATTTTATGTAATTGTCTGCAGTAGATTTTAGCCAATCTTCTATGTTATATTTATTAATTAAGAAAGAGGGCTAATTAGGGTATTTAACCACTTTTGAAATTGTTTGTTCTTTACTCTGATACAGTCCAAAATCCAGGATGAATGTTTTTAATACACATTAGTTCTGTTTCAGCTCATTCCTGTTTTCCTTTTTAAGTTGTTATAAATTAATAGATGTGTAAAGATAACACAAGAGGCATACAGATACTAGTTTAGAGACAGAGTAGGCTCAAAGTTAAGTTGCAGTCCTATAAACATATCTACATGTGAGTATAAAAAGTTATTAAGAAGCATCAACTGAAAGGTGGTGGTTGTATACCGAGATGAAGTGGTAAGTGAAGCTATGTAATCTGAGTCCAGGGGTGTTGCATGTCATTGGTTTGAAGACAAATTATATGAGTAAGAGTCAGAATTTGTAGTAGGTGATAATTATGCTTTCAATTGTCTTGCACTTCACCTCAAGTTCTTTATCACTGTGTTTGGGGGGTGAAACTAACAACCCTTATCCCAAAATGCATGTTTTTCTGTCCTAAACCACCGCAAAGCCTATAAACATCCCATGTATATTCCTTCCACCATTTTATTTAATTAGTCAAAAATATGTACAAATATGTTGCAAAAAATTATACCAAATAGTTACATATATAACCTACAGTCTTTTGACCCTAATCAACTTGATGTTGTGAAAGGTATAACCTACCTCCTTAATCCAGTTAATTTCTTTGAAAACATGATAGATGCCATGGACCTTGATATTGTTTGACATGATTCTCCATGCTGGAACTTCTGAAAAACTCAGCAGTTTACACACAAATCCAAGTCACTCTTTGGGTTGCAAAACTGGCTCTCCACTTGAATGCATACAAGTAAGAATTGGAAGTTAACTTCTCATGTAAAAACATGTCAGCAGTTGTATCCCTTACAGCCAGCTGGGTACCCTCCTCTTCAGCATCTACTTCTCTGATTTGAAAGCATTTATTAAATGGCTAAAGCGTAACCATTTGAAATATCAGGACCCTCTACAGTGAGTCCTGAAATACGGAGACTGAATGGTTAAAAATCGGACTTCCATATACCAAGTTCGAGATGCCACTTCTAGGAATATTCCCTTTTCTCCAAGGTACAGTGATCTTGGAGTTGGTATATATAAGTTCAGGGGAGTGGGGGGTTGCCGTCATCACCCCCCCCCCGCAAAAAGAAGTTTAAAGGAGAAAAGTGATTTTTCATAACTCCCTCTTGTATGTGCTTGCTCATTTTTTGTTTTTCCCCCCAGCTTACCAGCATTTCACATTTCAATAGTGAGCAGTCTATGGCTACACAAGTTTGTTGATGACTGTAAACAGCTGCTGTTACTGATACCTCTAAAGACACATACATCCTTCTCCATAAGTAGATTGCCATAAGCACAATCCAATATTTTATATACAGATCATGGCATTAAGCTTAATGCTAAAAAAAAGGTAGTGTAGTTGGCTTTGGGAAAGGAATCTATTCTACTGAGCACTACATAAATGGGACCCCCATAAAAAAATTGATAGATACAGTCATTGAATATCTAATATCTTCATTGACAATGAACTATCATTTGATTATTCTACATCCGTTAAGAGTTAGAAAATGCTTCTACCTTGTCAAATTATTTCCAAGGATCACAAAATCCCATCTATTCTCCCTCATCAGATATATCATAGAATACAATGCATGATATGGAATTTGCTACTCCATGCACCTTGCTAAACTAGAAAGAATGCAACTTTTTCTAACTAAAAATAAGAGACTATGTTCCCTTATCTACCCAAAGAGACTAAAACCTTCTCATTCTTCTCTGTCTCACAAGCGTCTCCCTTTTTAGTGATTTCTGCCTTGCTTTCAAGGCTTGAAAGATCCTGTCCTGGCAGACCTCCTCCACCACAGAAATATAAGTAATATTAAAAATACTCAATTCAAAGATATCAACTGTACTGAAACCTAAATAAGACCTCCTGGATGACCTGGAAAAAAGTTTCACATGCAGTGAATCACCTTCCTATGTGAAAAGCTTGTGTTGTTTGTCAAGCAATGTAACACAATGGGCTCCTTCAAGTTAAGCCTTAACTGGAAAGGTACCCAACACACTTATTCCTGGGGTAAAGCAGTATGGACCTTACTGAGCAGGCTAGCAAATTCACCCTCTAAACTGTTCGGGAGGTACAGCTAGTCTTTATATGGTCACCCACGCTTCCTGCTTAATAAGAACCTATGAATACAATACCCCATTCTGCCCTTCTAAAACTAGTTAATCCAATTCTAGTTAAAGCACTCACTTTTACTATAACCCATTTCTTTCCAAATCCACTACGTTTGCTTGATGTACCTTACTTCAAAATACATCAGCTCACAAAGGGAAAATAACAGCTGCAGTTTCAGATGATATTAAATACAGACATTATGTTAACATAGAAGTTGAAATTCCCAGCTTAGGAATGCAACTGCTTACCTCAGATCAGTCTACAATGTATAGCTTGCAAGGTTACAATCTATATTAGGACTTTGTGAATGTGGAGTCTGTGACACCACATGCAATGGTGGTTCTGAAATTTATTAAATGGGACAGGAGCATGACCCACAGCCTGAACAGAAAGGTAATGATGGGGTTGTGGGTTGTTCTTTAGCTCTTTATGTGGCAGGAGGATAGAATTCAAATGGCCACTTGAGGATTTTGGACATTATCATCACTGCTGTAAGGATGGGTTCATGGAAGACTAGTAGTTTTAATGTCATTTCAACAATGAACATGAATTGAAATGTACATTTAGCAAAACGTTTAAAAGAATCTATGTAGCACACGTTTACTATGGTTAGGTAGGTGTTTATGTTAGACTATGTTATAGTTTACTTGAATGTACTGTTGTTACAGAGAGCCAAGCTGCCATGACTTACTTTAAGTGGGTCTATATTATATCCTCGAACGCTTAAAAAAGCGAACGCCGACTGATCGAACTTATTTTCGCGAAACTGCAAAATATCGAAGCACCAGAAACTCAAATTTTTTCCTAGGGAAAGAATTCGGTTGTCCGTTTCTGTTGCTTTGGTATTTTCAGTGTTATGGTGGAAAGTTACTGGTTGGATTCAGGTAAGTGTGCGATTGTGTGGATGTGAGTGTTAGGGTGATTTAGGTGAGTTAGGGTTAGGGCTCGGGTTAGGTGTGCGATTGAGTGGACATAGTTAGGGTTAGGAGCGGTGAGTGTGTGCGATAGTGACGGACCTTAGGGTTAGGGTTTGGGTTAAGGTAAGTGGGTAGTTAGTGGTGTGTGCATAGTTTAGTTTAGGGTTAGGTATCAGATTTTAGGTGTATGTGTGTGGATTTCTGTTTGTTTGGTGTGCTTGTGTTGTGTGTATGTGTTTTGGATCAGCGATTTTTTTTCTCTGGGAAAGAAATTGATGATCTGACAGAGATTGTAAGCTTTTGCTTAAATTAGGTCGATCAATCAGCATTCGCTTTTTTAAGTGTTCGATGATATAATATAGACCCACTTTAGGTAACTGGTTCAGTCAGAGGTGGTGTGTGAGTATATGTACACATATTTCTAACTATAAAGGTATTTAATTAAGGGCGGTGTCGAGACAGGATTATTTTGTCACTGAACATGCTGATACAGTCTTAAAAGTTTGGTGCTGTGATTTAGCTGTTTGAGAGGGTCTATATTAGAACATCGAAGTATTACTACTTCGAATGTCCTAATATCAAACCCTTTGCATCGAACGCTGAAAATAGCGAAGCTGCAGAATATTGAATACATTCCTAGGGAAATTATTCAGTGGGCCGTTTCTGCAGCTTTGCTATTTCCTCGACTGTGGAGCGAAGGTTACAGACCAGGTTAAGGTAAGTGTGCGAACGAAGGTGAGTGTGCGATAGGGACTTTAGGGTTAGGGAGCGGGTAAGGTGAGTGTGCGATAGGGAGTTTAGGGTTACGGAGCGGGTAAGGTGAGTGCGCGATAGGGAGTTTAGGGTTACGGAGCGGGTAAGGTGAGTGTGCGATAGGGACTTTAGGGCTAGGGAGCGGGTAAGGTGAGTGTGTGATAGGGACTTTAGGGCTAGGGAGCGGGTAAGGTGAGTGTGCGGTAGTTACAGACCTTAGGGTTAGGGTTGGGTTAAGGTAAGTGGATAGCTAGTAGTGTATGTACGGTTCAGTGTACGGTTTTGTGAAGTGTATGTGTGTGGATTATGTATTTTGGTGTGCTTGTGTTGTGTGTATGTTTGTTGGAACAGCATTTTTTTTCCCCTGGGAAAACATTTGCTGTTCTGAGTGTTCAGTGTTATGGTGTTTCCAGTGAAATGGTTCGATATTAGAACATTCAATGTAGTAATACTTCGATGTTCTGATATAGACCTGTTTGAGATGTTGGGGTGGAAAAGGTAAATTGGATGGGGTAGAATATTTTTGTCTGTTATCATAGGGCAATATTCTGAGCACAGGTTTGCCTACTAATATGAAGTTTTTTTTTAATTCTAATATTTATATCAATTATTTAGATTTACTATAGAGACTTAGTTGAAAGGCTGTAATCATTAATATTTTGAGAGGTTATGCTTGAAGTATTACTTGCACATGGACTGCACTGCAATGTAGGAAAAGGTCATGATATGTGTTTGAGATTATGCAATATCTACTACTGTAATATAAGTAAAGCTGGGTACTTTTACCTTGGATAGCTAAGCCAGAGATATGACTGGAATAAAGGTAGGACATATTGTATGAAACTAATATGAATGACACAGATTATTCCCTGTTATGGATTGCATACTTCCTACTCATGCAATGTTATGAGTTAAAGAGATAAAAGTTTAGGTGACATGCTGGGAAGCATAGGGAATAAAGGCTGGTTGCTTTAATTTTGATGAACCTTTGACAAAAATTGAACAATTAATGTAAATAATTTGTAAACATGCTGTTGAATACAAATAGTTCCATTTTCATTTTTATCCCAGTTCGACAAAAAAAAAAAAAGAAAAAAAAAAAAAAATATATATATATATATATATATATATATATATATATATATATATATATATATATATATATATATATATATATATTTTTGTAAAAACAAACAGATGTAGTGCAGGCATTCCTCTAATGCATGCATTAAATCTCATTTTTTCAAAAGGGCAAGCCTCATGCATACCACCTCCCACTGTATCAAGGTATTACCTCTCATGCTCCCCTTACTTTGTTAGTTTCACTTCAAAGTTACTGCATTTCAGAGAAAGAGTGATCACGGACAGTTAATCAAGAACTTGCCCCAGTCATTCAAAAGAGATCACTGATGTACACATATATACCCTGCTGGTCAGGCACAGTAAAATGCTCCTTAGTGTCTGTCTAGAAGTCAAAAGATAGATCATCATAATAGTCATCTATGGATTTCTTAATATCACTAGAGTCCCTTACTGTTCTAGGAAAGATATTTCAGTCATTCACAACTCTTTCACTAAAGAAACTGTTTTACTCCCCTTTGCAAAGGTCCTACATAATCTTTATGGGCCTGTTATAAAATAAGAAGTTATGTACTCATCATAACGTTCCATCTGAGTAGGTGACTTCATTTGTCTGCAACCTTTGGGTCTTGGATCCGACTTCGGATCCGAGCCGGCAACTTATTTTACAGCTTATGGATCCGAGCTCCTACCTCCTCCCCTTACCCATAATCCCCTGCCAACCCTGATTGACCTCAGATCAAGTTTGCCCTTATACCAAAATTCAGACCAAAAACGTCCCGAAAGGGACTAAGAAAGGACATTCAAGAATTAACTTCTGAAGGCCAGGGGGAAGGAGGGGGGGATGGTTGCAGACAAATGAAGTCACCTATTCAGATGGAACGTTATGGTGAGTACATAACGTCTTAATCTGAAGTAGGGACTTCATTTGTCAGCAACCTTTGGGACAGAGTCCCCAGCTACCTGAATTTTGGGCGGCCATCATGGAAGGATGTTCCGGAGCACTGCGGAGCCAAAGGATGCTCTCCCTCTGGAAATAATGTCCAGCTTATAATGGTTGATAAAGGTATGAGATGAGGCCCAAGTGGCTGCAGAGCAAATATCATCCAAAGATACTCTAGATCTAAAGGCAGCAGAAGTAGATATGGAGCGAGTAGAATGCGCCCGTACTCCCTGAGGTGTGGGCCTCCCAGAAGTTTCATAGGCCAGAAGAATACACTGTGAAATCCATCGTGATAAAGTGACCTTAGAAATAGCTTTACCCAAATTGAATTTGGCAAAGGAAATGAACAACTGATCGGATTGTCTGTGACCAGCAATCCTATGGATGTAGAAGCGCAGTTGTCTGTGCATGTCTAAGGAATGCAGCTTGTATTCTCCTTTATTCTGGTACTTAAGGAAGAAAACTGGCAGGTTAATGGACTGATTGATATTGGTTTCTGAGGCCACCTTAGGAAGGAAGGAGGGACTGGTCCTGAGGTACACTCTATCCTGATGAAAAATCAAGTAGGGAGGTTTCGCACAAAGGGCCTGAAGCTCGGAAACTCTTTTCGCTGAAGTGATGGCGACAAGGAACTCCGTTTTCCAGGAAAGATATTTAAGTTAAGCCGAGGCAGCTGGTTCAAAGGGAGGGGCAGTCAAGGCTTGAAGGACTAGTGATCGATCCCAAGCGCGTACAGCTTCCTTGACAGGAGGCCTGAGCAGGAAAGTACCCTTGAGGAAGGTTTTACATAATTTTGCAGTCATCAAAGGACCTGTCTCGTGTCCCACATGGTAATGAGAAATGGCTGCCAACTGAACCTTGACCGTAGAACAGCTAGCTCCCCGTTGAAAAAGTCTGGTGAGGAAATCCAAGACGGATGGTAACGAAGCAGTGAAGGGATCTATGTTATGGTGTTCCGCCCAAATGGAAAAACACTTCCATTTACTGCAATAGACTTTTCTAGTGGAAGGTTTATGTGCTGCCACCAAAATGGCTTTAACTGGTGAAGAGATGCCGGGAGTCCTGACTAAGAGTGGAACTGGAGCAGCCAAGCTGTCAGCTTCAGGTTGTCCAGATTCGGGGTCGGTAGACCTTAGGGATGGGATATTAGATCCGGAATGGGATCCAGAATCCAGGGAGGATTCACCAGATGAGACCACAGGTAAGGGAATCAAGTTTGACGAGGCCAGAATGGGGCGGAGGATCATTCTACTCCCCAACTGAGAGGCTTTCTGTATAAGTTTCAGCATCAGGGGTAGAGGAGGATAGGCATAAAGTAGACTGGGAGGCCAAGCATGCACTAGAGCATCTCTCGGGGTTTCGCCGAGGGGGGGGAATCAGAGCGAAGAAGCTGGAGCATTTTGTATTTGAGGGAGTGGCAAAAAGATTGCAGCAGGGTTGCCCCCATTCGGCAAAAATCTGCTTCGCTACCTGGAAATTGAGAGACCACTCGTAAGGGGAAAGAATAGTGCAGCTGAGCTTGTCCGCCAGAATGTTGGACTGTCCCGGAATGTGTGCTGCGATAAGAAAGCAGTTGGTGAAGATCGCCCATTCCCACACCCTCATGGCCTCTCGACAGAGAGGGTAGGACCTGGTTCCCCCCTGTTTGTTGATGTACCAGACAACTGACATGTTGTCCGTCTGTATCGCAATAGTTCCTACGGGGAGAAGATTCTGAAGTGCTTGCAACGCCAACAGCACCGCCCTCATCTCCAGAACATTGATATGCAAGGAGGTCTCTGTGTCGTTCCACGTGCCTTGGACCGTTCTGCCTGAGCAATGCCCCCCCCACCCGAGGCGAGAGGCATCAGGCATCCATGGTCACAGTGGCGAGGGGAGGCGGCGTGCAGAAGGGTCGTCCCGTATGGAGGTCCAGGGACTGGAGCCACCATAAGAGGGCCTTCCTGCAAGCCCTGCTGAGTGAGATAGGGTGACTGAAGGGAAGAAACTGAAAGGACCATTGGACTAAAAGGGTCCACTGTAGCACCCTTATATTCAGACGAGCACATGGAAGAAGAGTTATTGCTGCCGCCATGGAGCCTAGTGCCCTCAGGACCAATTCCGCCGGAGGGGCTTTTGATTGGAGGATGGCCTGCACATGAAGCCTCAGGTTTTGAAGTCGCTCCGAAGTGAGGAACGCTCGCAGACTTCTCGTATCTAGTTTGGCCACTATGAACTCTATCACTTGTGTCAGAGCAAGGAAGGATTTGTCCATATTGATTGTAATGCCTAGTTGGGGAGCTAGCTGGAGAAAGTAATTTCTGGCTGCGCAGAGTAGATGCCTTGTTGGGGTGGACAGGAGCCAGTCGTCCAGGTACGGGAAGACCTGCATTCCCTGGAGTCTCAGGTGGGCAGCTATCACTGCTAACACTTTGGTAAACACCCTGGGGGCTGTGGTGAGACCAAAGGGAAGGACCCTGAACTGATAGTGACTGGCTCCCAGCCGGAAGCGGAGAAACCTCCTGGATCATCTGCCCATTAAAATGTGGTAGTACGCATCCTTGAGGTCTATTGAGCACATCCAGTCGCTCTCCCACAGGAGGGGGAGAAAGGATTGAAGGGTGACCATTCGGAATTTTTCTTTGGTTACTGACAGGTTCAAGAGTGAAAGGTTGAGAATCGGTCTCAAGTCCCCCGTCTTCTTTGGCACCAGAAAGAACCTGGAGTAAAACCCTAATCCGAGCTGATCTGGGGGGACGGGCTGGATGGCTCTTTTTTCTAGCAGCTGCTGAATTTCTGCAGCTGCCGCCTCCCTCTGATCGGGTGGTACATCGGGGAGGTTTTTGAGTCTGGGGACATGGTGCAGTGGAATTTTGTAACCTCTGGATATGATACGAGGCACCCAGCGATCTGACGTAATGGACTCCCAAGCAGCCAGGTGCTTCGAGAAGCGCCCCCCCGACTGCCTCCAGAGTGGAGCAGTCGGGGCAACCCCTCAGGGCTGCTGCATGGGCCGATCAGAGAAGGTTTCTCTGGACCCAAAATTTTTCGGGGACCCTCTGCCTCTAGGGCGGCGTCCTCCCTGTCCTCCTCTGCTACGGAAGGACTGGTTGTCCGGAGCAGGATGGAAATGTTGTGATTTCCAGAACCACATCTTCTTCTGCCCCTTTTGGTTCTTGGAGAAGGACCTCTGGGGAGCAGAGAAGCGGACTCCGATGGCAGACAATGTCTTCCCATCCTTTTCGCTCTGGACAAGTGTCTCGCGAACGGTCTTGCCAAACAAGGCAGAACCATCAAAGGGGGCATTCGCAAAGGACGCCTTAAAGGGCTCCGCGAAGTCACAATGTTGGAGCCAGGCCTGACATCTCATGACTAGACCCTCTCCGCTGGCTCTAGCGGCTCCCTCTGTGGCGTGGGACAAAAGCCGCATATAGGTATTTGAAACAGATCTTAGAGAGGCCATACGAGTGGAGTACAATTGCTTGTCCTCCGCCGACATGGACTCTGGGGGGGTGGCAGTATATTTTGTGATAAGATCTCGCTGCATCCTGATGATATGTGCCATGTAGTTCAGGGACCTTACTGAGAAGGTCGCTGAACTAAATACCCGCTTCCCGAGGTGATCCATCGAGCGGGACTCCTTGCTCTGTGGGTGGACCGAGGGGCTCTCCTGAGCTAATTCCCTCTTAGTGGCTGCCACCATCAACATGGCATCTACGGGGGGACCCTTGCTCCAATGGGACTGGTCTGCAGGGGGACTCAAAATTCTATCCGGGCATTTGGGGACTGGCTCCACAGTGTCCGGCTCCTTCCACGACCTGGTGGTGATAAGGTCCACCAGAGGGTCAGCCGGAGGGGACACCCAAGAGGTAGACGGGCCTGCTTCGAATGCCTCCAGGAACACAGACTCATCTGAGGAAGCCTTGGGGGCAGACCACCCCCCCGATCCTGAGCATTTCCATGATGTCTCCAAAGGAGACATCCTCGGGGGGGTGACCTTGGGGAGCCTTCCCCTTCATCGAAGTCCATGTCCTCTGTTAAGGACTCGGGGGTGTCCATGTGTCTCCTCTTACACTTATGCTTGCAAGGCACTTCCTCGGTGGGACTGTCTGAGGAGGTCTCACCAGCAATATCCTGTTCCAGTGGAACAACCTGGGACATCGAAGCAGGCTGTCCCTGCGGCCGGATGATGGAAGCCTGACCCAGCAGAGAGGGAGTGCAGGGTGGAGCCGATGCATTAGGACCGGGGGGTCTGGATGCTCTCAACAAAGCCCTCTCCACTGCATCGGCCGAGGGGGAGCCGCTCTCCCTGGGGTCTGAAAGCTGACTCCCACTTGGATCCGATGAAGGGATCGGAACCGGAGCCGAGGCCATCGGATCTGAAGGATCCATGTGCTCTGACCTGGACGGAGCCGAAGGCACACTGAATCCCTCGGATCCGAAGCTCGGCCCACGGCTCTGAAAGGTCAGATCCGACGAAGGACCCGACAGACTCGAGGGCCGGGTCGGATCCGAAGTACCCAGTACTGTCGGCGCCGACCCACCCCGGGCTCCAACGCTGTCCGGCTCCGAGCGCTCCGAACCCGGGAAGCGGGTCGGAGAAGGAGCTATCGGGGCAAAAAAAGGTGTCAAGCTCCCCCCCGAAGGGGGGAGGGAGGCAAGAGCACTCCCATCTGCAGCTGGGCCTGGATGAACCTTCTCATCATCCGGTCCAAGTCTGCATCAGAAAGACTGTAAGTAGATCTCGACAAGGCCACCGAGGCGGGCCGGGAATGCCGCCTCGATGACCTCAACGGAGATCCGGTCTCCTCCTCGGGTCCCGGGGAAAAACAAGGGGATTGGATCCGAGGAGGAGGGGACCTGGAAGCTGTGGAGGGAGAAGCCCGCTTAGCTGGGGGGGCCGAAGCAGAGGCCTCGGCCCGCCGCTTGTGGTGCTTCTCCCTCCTTTTCTCCATCCTGGCCTCCCTTTCCTCCAGCGTCTTAGTGGGAGTTTGAGTCCTGGCCGGGGGTAGGGGGACAGGAGTGGTTACCACCGAGGACTGAGGAGGAGCCACGGGAGTACCGGAGGGCGAAGCCAAATCCAGGGGCAAAAGTCCTGTCAGGATCAGCTTCGACCTCCGCTCTTTCAGTGCCCTGGGGTTGAACGCTGCGCAAATGGAACACAAAGAGGACAGGTGTTCAACCCCAAGGCACCGAACACACCAAGTGTGGCCATCTGCCGGTGAAAGCTTATGGCCACACTCGGTGCACTTAGAAAAAATGGGTTTTGGGGCCTCCGACATTAGAAAAAAAATAAGGTAAACTACACAAACACACCAGGCCCCAAAAACACAAGCAACATACACTCTACGAACCAGCGAAGGGAGGAATTACACTAACAATTAATGAAATTAACGAAAAGGGATCCTAAACCACACACACTGTTGAATTAAACCAAAAAAAAAAAATTTCTAATTTAACAAGTTTTGAAGACTTTTCTGGTAAGATCAGGAAATCAGGTCCCCTGCACGAGAGCAAATGCCAGGCTCAACAAGCAAATACAGTAAAAAACACAAAGAGCCAGCAGAAGTGACTTAAAAGATATTTGTATTCACAAATACATACAGCAAAGACAAACCGGTTTCGGCTGGAACAACACAGCCTTCCTCAGTGTATAGAAGCAAATCACAAAAAACATGCTGTTTAAATAATATAAAGCCATTTCCCATTGGTTGAACATTCATAAATATTCATTAAGTCCGGGGGGAAATAAACCCCCAAGCTTAATAATCCACTTTTTTTCTTTATTATTTAATATATTATGCCATCCAGTTTTGTTCATCCGATTCCCACAAATTACATCAATAACCATAAACTTAAATTCCGCAGTAGAGTGCATTAACTGATGTTTATACAAAGCATTTGTAATTTTTTTATGTTTGATGTTACTCATATGTTCCGAAATCCGTGATCTTAATGGGTGAGACGTCTGCCCTACATAGAATGCTCCACAGTGGCAAGTAGCAAGGTAAATAACCCAATCATTGCCACAATTAGCAAAAAAGCCTAAATCATATACCTTGGAGCAATTTCTACTGGAGAAAGCTTTGGACGTTTTGACATGTTTGCAATTGGAACAATGACCACATGGGAAACATCCATATACGGTTTTACCTGACAGCGTGGTCTGTTTATATACAAAGTGTTTGCTATCACAAAATTTATAGTGATTGAAATAAGATGTTTCCCATGTGAACAAAACTGGATGGCATAATATATTAAATAAATAAAATGTCCCCTGAAATACTAGGCATTCCTGTACAAAATGACCTTCAAAGGAATTATATACATCTTTCAAGTCACCCTATTTTTGCCTGTAAAAAACTGACTAAATGAATAAACTCTTTAAATGAATGTTACAGGACTCCTCAATTCCCTGGATCACTTCTGTTAATTTACATGACATATGTTCCTAACATAATGTTTTCTCTCTATCAAATGGATTCCATAACAAGTCTGCAATTCTTACCTTTATCTGAATTAATGCCATGAGAATGCCACACTCCTATCCCTTGGTTAGACAATTTCCTTGAACTGAGAATAATTACATTTAAACACATTCGGTAATCATTTATAAAAATACATTTTTGATATTCAGAAGTATGCTAAGGTCTTTAATCATCTTTACCTTTTCAATACTTTTCCACTGATCATATACAACTCAACTCTTTGAATCAGAAGGTCATTTAATGGCTTTACTTATACGTATGGCTGTATTTTTTTCTGTCCACCTAGACCATGTGGTTAGCAATAGCATTCATGTCTTCTTGACAGGTAATATGCCACTTTCCAAATCATCTGTGCATAAACAATACAACATCCTTGCTGGTATAATGCCCCACAAATAATGACAAAATACTCATGGGCACAGGACCAACCCTTGTGGCACAACATGATCATAACCCAGTATATTTTGCCTGTCCCATTACACAGTCATTCCATGAGAGACCGTGTAAAACCGCGCAGTATGAATTTTTATTGATTAACAGATTGCTGATCAACTTCACTGAAGGTAGCTGTAAAATCAATATACATTGCATCCGTTCATGTTATTTTTCATGGCTGTTATGACATCATTGCAAAATACAAGCTACAGGTTAAAACTGACCTGCCTTTAGCAAAGAAATGTGATATATTATGTTGTCAGATCACAGACAAATCTTGGATTAAAATTTTTATATCACCATTTACATATGTTTACTGCTGGAAAAATAAATTAAATGGCCTGTAGCAAGAGGGATTATATATAACACCTTTACATATCGATCTAATTAAAACAGCCTCCCATTCCTTTCAGATTTACTTTCTATGCAGGCAATCTAAAAAAAAATATTCTTAAGGGAGCAGTAACTGAATACTGTAAAATCCACAGACTTTTACTGCACATTCCATCAGACCCTGACGATTTAAACTGGCTTAGACAGAGGAGGACACTACAGCTGTGAAAGAACAATGTAAAATGCTCCCGCTGTTACTACTACTAAAATTAGAAGTTATGTACCTACTATAACGTTCCATGTTAGTTGTCTTCTCTCGCCTTCTTTCTTGCTGGATGGGTTCGGAGCCGATCCTCGGCTCCGACTCGGCACTTGCTTTAGCTTAGGAACTCCTTTTACCAGCTCGAGGCAACCCTATATCCCATGATGCAAGGCGGAACTACCTCAGATCTCGTTTGGTAGCTAACCTACCCTGCTAAAGACTATCCTAACATAATTAGGAACACAAGTTCCTAATAGAAGTCCTCATATGAAGGCTCCGGAGGAAACAACCTAATAGGAACTCTTCAAGATCTGTCCAGGCCAGGGGAAGGAGGAGGACGCAAGAAAGAAGGCGAGAAGACAACTAACATGGAACGTTATGGTAGGTACATAACTTCTAAATGTTAAGTTGTCAATCTCACTTCATTCTTGCTGGATGGGACGCGTCCTAGCACCTGTATCCCGGGTGGCTCAATGGAACAGACTCTTGAGAACTGTGGAACCAAAACTGGCCCTATCTCTGGAGGCCAAGTCCAACTTGTAATGAGAGACAAAGGTATGGGGTGAAGCCCAAGTAGCTGCTGCACAAATGGTATCAATGGGTAGTCTATCCTGAAAAGCTGCAGAAGTGGATAGACTCCTGGTTGAGTGTGCTTTGGCTTAGAAGATAGCTGTTTGCCTCTGAGAGAGTACACATAGGAAATAGTGGAAGTCAACCATCTGGATAAGGTCACTTTAGATACTGGAAGACCTATCCTGTTTTCTGCATAGGAGACAAATAATTGGTCCGATTTTCTGAATTGTTTAGTTCTATGCAAATAGTACCTGAGCTGACGATGGACATCCAAAAATGCAGTTTCTGTTCAGCTCTGTCGGAATAGTTTGGGAAAAAGACTGGTAGGTCTATAGATTGGTTAATGTTGGTTTGAGATACGACTTTGGGGAGAAAGGAAGGGTTAGTTCTTAATGATACCCTGTCCTTATGAAAAACCAAATAAGGGGAACTAATGCAGAGAGCTTGAATCTCGAAACCCTTCTTGCAGAAGTGACAGCCAGTAAAAATATAGTTTTCCAGGTCAATAACTTTAAAGAACATGAAGCAGGCGGTTCGAAGGAGGTAGTATCAAGGATGCCAACATTAAGTTTAGATCCCATTTGCGGAGGAGGATGCTTTATAGGTGGTTTTAGGAGGAAAACTCCTCTCAGAAAGGCCTTGCATAACCTATGAGACATAATGTTATTGTCATGCAGGCCAACATGATACTTGGAAACAGCAGCCAGTTGTACTTTGACTGTAGATGACGAGGATCCTGAATGAAAAACCTCCGCCAGGAAATCTAAAACTGAATGTACAGGAGCAGTAAAGGGTCAATATTTCTGGAATTCCCAAATGGAAACGCCGCCACTTGCTACCATAAACAGTCCTAGTGGATCGACTTCAAGGAAGACACTAAAATGTCTCTGACTGAGTCCGAAATCATCGGTAGCCTGGCTAGGGTAGGAAGTGGAGCAACCAAGCAGTGAGGTTGAGAGAATGAATGGCCCGTGCTGCTGACCCGATTGGTGGATCAAGAGATCCGAACTGGGTCCAGATGCCAGGGCTGCACCAGAAGGTGACAATGCAGACGGAAACCAAATTTGTCGAGGCCAATATGGGGCAATGAGGATCAACTTGGCTCTCAAAGCGGTGGCTTTCTGAATGACTTGTGGAATCAAGGAAAAGGAGGAAAAGCGTACAGAAGTCCCAGGGCCAATCCTGGGTTAGAGAGTCTCTCAGGGGTTGGCCTGGAAGGGGAAAGAGAGTGAAGAAATCGGGGCACTTGTTGTTTTGAGGAGTAGCAAAAAGATCGCAACAAGGAGTGCCCCACTTTAGAAAAATCTGATCCACTACAGATTGATTGAGAGACCACTCGTGAGGCATCAGAATGGATCTGCTCAGCCTGTCCGCTAATAGGTTGGACCTGCCGGGGATGTGCGTTGCTATCAGAAACCGCTGAGAAGAGATCGCCCATTGCCAAAGTCTGAGAGCTTCTCGACATAATGGATAGGATCTGGTCCCGCCCTGTTTGTTGATGTACCAGACTACGGACATGTTGTCCGTCTGTACTGCAATAGTCCCCGTGGGAAGAAAGTCGGTGTGGGCTTGCTGCGTTAAAAGCACTGCTCTCATCTCCAGGACATTTATGTGCAGATGGTATTCTATGGGTTGCCACGTCCCGTGGACCATCCTGCCCTGATAATGCCCCCCCCCACCCGATCAGAGAGGCATCCGTAGTGACTGTGGCAACTGGAGGAGTGGGAATAAAGGGTCGGCCCTGATGAAGAAGAGGGGAAGATATCCACCAGTTCAGATTAGCTCGGCACGACTGAGTTACCAAGACTTCGTGCCTCATCGGGAGACTGTGGTACGACCACTGCGTGAATAGCATCCACTGCAGAAGACGCATGTGGAAGCGAGCCAGTGGTAGAAGAACAATGGCCGCAGCCATGAGACCTAGAACCTTCAGTATAAATCTGGCTTTGATCTTGTTGCTTTGCAATGGAAGCGAAGCAATTTTGGATGTCCAGAATTCTTTGATCTGTTAGTCTGGCTAACATTTTGACGGTGTTTAATTCTGCGCCTATAAAGGTGATAGATTGGCAAGGCAGCAGAGAAGATTTTTTCATTTACTGAAATTCCCAAACTCCTGCAAAGCTGTAGAGTGTAGTCTCTGGACTGAAGAAGCTGACACTTGGTGGTGGCGGAGAGGAGCCAGTCGTCCAAATAGGGAAACACCTGGAATCCTTGTCGTCTCAGATGAGCTGTGACCACTGCCATGCATTTGGTGAACACTCTGGGGGCTGAAGTGAGGCCAAAGGGCAGTGCTCTGAATTGGTAATGACTGGTCCCTAGCCGAATGCGGAGAAACCTTCTGGAGCATCTGTGAATCTTTATGTGATAGTACGCATCCTGAAGGTCTATAGAGCACATCCAGTTGTCCTTGCCCAGAAAGGGCAGAATGGACTGAAGCGTGACCATCCGAATCTTGCCTTCTTGACAAATCAGTTTAGATTGCTCAGGTCTATTATTGGTCTCCAATCTCCCGTCCTTTTGGGGACCAAAATGAAACGCGAGTATACGCCGGATCCTACCTGGTCTGCCGGCACAGTCTGGACGACTCTTTTCTAGGAGCTTTGAAACCTCCTGTTCTGCCAAATCCCTTTGACCGGGTGAGATGTCTGGAAGGGATTGTAGAGGTACGGGAAACCTTTCAAGGGATTTTGTAACCCTCGGATATGATCGACTGTACCCACATCTCTTGAGATAGGTATTGCCAGGCTACTGGGTACAGCAAAATCCTTCCCCCGACTGCCTCCAAGGGTGGACAGTCGGCCAACACCTCAGGCATGCTGAAAGGGCTTCTCAGGAAGAGACTCCCTGTTGCCCTGGTTCTGAGGACCCCCTGCCTCTAGGGCGTCTGTTATTGTTACCCCTCTGCCTCTGGGGTAAACTGACCACGCAGTCCGGTGTAGCTCCTTGGGCTTTACGGAACCACATCTTCCCCCTTCTGACCCTTGGGGTATGGTCTAGAAGGAGTGGAAAACTGGACTCCAACGGCAGAAAGAGTTTTACCGTCCTGCTCACACCTGGTCAAGGTATCCTTCACCTGAGGTCCAACAAAGCCGAACCATCAAAGGGGGTATTAGTGAAGGACGCCTTAAAGGGGTCCGCAAAATTACAAAGCCGCATCCAGGCTTGGCGTCTAAGAGCAACTCCTGTGCCTGCGGCCCTGCTCGCTCCATCGAGCGCATAGGATATGAGCCGCATGGAGGAGTTAGATATGGAATTCAGGATTGCAAGCTGCGAGGCAATCTTTTCCTGAGCCCCAGCAGCAGAAGGATCCTGGACTACTTCTCCCAGTTCCTTGAGAACATCTCGTTGAAGCCTGGTGAAGTGACAAAGATAATTCAGCGAACGCATAGCAAAGGTCGCTGAAGAAAACATCCGCTTTCCATATCTGTCCATGGTCCTAGAATCCTTGTTAGGAGGATGGACAGGTACTGAAGGATCCGCCAGTTCCTTCTTAGTGGCCGCCACCACCATAGCATCCACAGAGACACCCTTGGAAAGGAACTGTTTGTCCGAAGGGGCCGTGATGAATATGGATGGTCTCCTGGGGACCGGTTCCACAGAATCTGGAGCCGCCCACGCCTTCCGAGCCACTACCTGCATCAGTGGGTCGAAAGGCGGAGACACCCAGGAGGTGGAGGGTCAGGATCCAAAAGCCTCCAGGTATACCGACTCATCCTCGGAGGGGTCAATGGAGGGCCAATTCCCCCTCTGTTTGAGAAGCTCAAGGATGTCTGAAAAGGAGACATCCTCAGAGGGGGATCGTGGGGAACCCTCCGACTCATCTAAGTTGGTATCAGATGTAGTAGACTCAGGGGAGTCTGTGTGTTTCCTCTTACACGTCCTCTTCCGAGGGGGTTCCCCTGCAGGATCAGGAGAAACCTCGGAAGAGGAGGAAATTCCCAATGGGGAAATCTGGGGCGATGGATCCCTGGGCCTGAGAGCAAGAGGCTGGCAAGAGGCGTCTGCAGGCACTGATGAGGGAGGAGCTAGAGGGATGGACCGTTAACCAGGCTCAGAGGCCAGGACACTCCTCATCACCTCAAAGGCTCCCCTCCCTGGGAGGCCGGAATATCCCCGCCCGAGGAAACAGGAATGCCCGGCTCCACTGAGAGGGAAGGCTCCGAGGCCGATGTCGGCGCCGAGCTTACCAAAGCCGAAGCCCCGAGAGGGAGAGCGGGGTCGGACAAGGGTCCGATGCCACTAGCCCCGACAAGGGAAACCTGACGACCGGATCCCTCCAAGGAAGGTCTCAAGGAGGAGATCGGAGCCGAGGATGACGGAGCCGAAGGATGTATCGGCTCCGGCAAACAGTCGCTGTCCCGAAGCTCCAGCTCGAACTGCGATGTGGAGTCGGAGGAGGAAGTTCAAGGGGTGAGGCTATAGCCGAAGTCTGATGAGACGGGCTATGGAGCATCTGGGCCAGTGCCTGAGACTTCAACAGCCTGCTTACCACCCTCTCCAAGTCGTGGTCAGACAGCCTGGAAGATCTCGAAGATCGGCTCCGATGGCTCCGCTCTGACAAAAGAGGAGACCCGGAGCCGAGTGGATACTCAGTAAAAGGGGACCGAGATCTCTTCCGGACGGAGCCATCGGAGCCGAAGTCCCCTGAACTCCAGATGGAGCCGGTTTCTCGCTCCAATGCTGGATAAAGTGTCGGCTCCAACCGGGGCCGACAAGGCTATAGTAGATAAGGTATCGGAGCCAGCCAGCAACGAACCCACCACCTTGAGGCAGATACATCGGTTCCAGCCGAGATCTCGGCTCGATGGAGCCGGAGCCACCGGAGGAGGCTTAGATACTGAAGCCTGAGCTCGGTGGCTTAGAAGGTTTCCCAGACCCTGCCTTCGAGGGAGAACCTTCTGGCTTAAGTAAGCCACGGAGGATAAGTTTGTTCCTCCTTTCCTGCAGGACTCTCTGGCTAAAGGAGTGACACAAAGCACAGGAGTCCTGCAGGTGCAAAGGCCCCAGGCAATAAACACAAGAAGTGTGACCGTCTGTCAGAGACATTTTCTGACAGCACGAGTCACACTTCTTGAAGCCTGAGACCTTGCCTTCCCTAGACATATCCTAGGTGGAAGAAACACAGACAAACCCCAACAAACACACAAATTAATCCCCTACACACAACACACAGGAAGGGATTAACTACTGGGGTTTAAGGCCTAACTAAAACTTTTACACTAAGGCTTAAAAGAAGTTATAAAAGTTTGAAAAACAAGGGAATAGGGTGGGCTGTAATCACTACAGACTACACTATGACTAAAAAAGGGAAAATAAAAATACTAACTAAGCTTCTCTTTCTTTTACAAGAAATTCACTTACCTCTGCTGGTAAAGGAGACCTCTTTCGCTAAGCGGCAAACGAGATCTGAGGTAGTTCCGCCTTGCATCATGGGATATAGGGTTGCCTCGAGCTGGTAAAAGGAGTTCCTAAGCTAAAGCAAGTGCCGAGTCGGAGCCGAGGATCGGCTCCGAACCCATCCAGCAAGAATGAAGGCGAGATTGACAACTTAACATTGGACATCCTTTGTCAGCATAAAGGGCTGTATAAAGTTCTGTGCAATGTAAAATGTTCTTACCATTAAGGCCAATTAAATTATCATCCTTTTGTCATCACAAATGGCTGCATACAGTTTTGTACAGTGTAAAATGTTTCCATCATTAAGGCCACCTAACATACTATTTTTTCACCATAAACAGATGAATACAGTTCTGTACAAATGCTAAATTTTCCCACCATTAAGACTGCCTCAATTAACATCCTTCTGTCACCATAAATGTCTGCATAGTTCTGTACAATGTAAAAACATTACCACCATTAAGGCCATCCAAATTATCATTTTGGTATCATAAACAACTGCACATAGTTCTGTACAATGTAAACTGTTCCCAGTGTTAATACACTAAATGGTCATCCTCTTTCACAGTAAATGGATGCATATAGTTCTGTACAATGTAAATCGTTCCCACCATTAAGGCCAGCTAACATCGGTCTGTCACCAAAAATGGATACATATATTTCTGTATAATGTAAAATGTTCCCATCATTAAGACTGGCTAAAGTAACATTGTTTTTTTTTTTTAATTACCATAAATGACTACATACAGTTTTGTACAATATAAAACATTCCCACCATTAAGGCCACCTATATTAACATTTGGCACCACAAATAGCTGCACATAGTTCTGTACAATGTAAAACATTACTACCATTAAGACTACCCAATTTCACATCTTTTGTCACCAAAACACCTGCATACAGTTGTATACAATGTAAAGCTTTCCCACTGGTAAGACTACCCGGTCCTTTTGTCATCATAAATGGCTGCATACAGTTCTATAAAATTCCCAGTAGTGTAGTTTGATTGACTAAATGTTTTGCCATTTTCCACAGAATAACCAAACTGAAAGTTATCTCAACCATTACAAATACATTTATAAAAGGTTTCCAGTTATCATTAGCATCACTAGCCGCTTTTTCCTCAAACTTGGCCTGATCAGAACCATCTTGTTATTTAATTTGCCTATCTAAACCTTACAATTGTGTTTTAAACACGTGGTTCTTATTAACCCTCCACTTCCTGTTTTCTGACTTATTTGGTCACATGCCTTTGCATGACTATAACACCTTACAATTCTAAATCTACTGACACTTTCTTTTAAATCGGTCCTCATTCCTTTAATATATTTTTTCTTTAAAGATTTCCTCCCACTGTAATTTCCTTTTCTTTCTATTTAATAATAGTCATCCATCTTTTACGTTTATTTCCGTCAATATTTTTTAGTAGCAAGTCCAGCTCAGTAAATAATCCTGTGCAGTCACTATTACTTATAGCAGAAAAAAGCTGACAGCAAAGCACTTTAGATATTACAAGCATCTGCTAGACATTAATTTATTTTATAGTCTTGCTAGCTTCCCATCAGTCTGCATTAAGCTGATTTCTAATAAAAAAAAAGCTTGCAGCTCTACTTTAGTTGATGATGTACGATATATAATTCTTCATTTAGTGCCAGGAAAAGTCATGTCAAGTAATATCCTCCTACTGCTCTTCAGCAGCAAATCGATAAAAGTCAACAACTCAAATACTTGTTTTGCTCATTCTCCAAGGTACACCAACCTTGGACCACCCACAACTCGTTATAACATGAATACTAAAGATCTTGCTCTACTTAACTGTGAACAAATAAACATGAAAAAATAGCAACTTAATGCAGCATGCTCCAGCAAGTGTGGCATTACCAATCTCTGTCCATTAGAAAAAGTTGGTAAAATCCACAAACTCTGTAGCCCAGAATGTGTACAAAAAGTATCACAAGACTACTGGATTCAAAGAAACAAAAGTGCTTATTAAATACATAGGGCTTTTTTAACCTTCTGTAGATTCAGTCTGCAGAATAGATGCTAAAATAGTCTTATGACATGATAAACAATCCTCTCCCTCCTGTCTTCCTCTCTATACAAGCGACTGGCTGGAATAATTTGGTTAAAAAAATAAAGAAATGTTCTTGAGTTTGTACAAACTCAAACTTATTAAGCCTGCACCACACGCAACTTTATATATGAATTTTTCTTCATACTATCTTTTTTATAATTAACAGAAGTCCAGGTCATGACTGGAAAAGGACATTATAGTTATATAGCTACCTAGTTATAAATGTTAAGTGAATAAATTCTTGCACATTTTCACCTCAATGCTTTAAGACAGCTACATTACCTTCAAAAGTGACCCTTCAAATGGTTTAAGTGTTCTGTGAAGACCCTAAGGGAAAATAAATACTGTGTTAGAAAATATGAAAAAAGTTCCATACAGTCTAAACAGTGGTAAATCAAATTATAAAATACAGTCTAGTAATATATGCAGAACAGTTCATATTCTATTAAAAATATTACAAGTGTTGCTTAACACCACAACTCTTCAAGAAATCTTCTTTAAGTTACATTTTGGAATCCAAGATAAATATTGCCTATACAGTAACTTGTAGACTCAATATCCATGGAATGCAATCCTTCCTTACAGAAGGACCCTCTTTGGTCTCCGAATGGAGAAGTAAGTCAGCAAGCAGAGAAGAGTAGTACTGCTAGAATTTAATTCTTCCTCTAGTCTTGGTGAGTACCTTCACGAGGTGGACCCTGTTCTTCACAAAATATCACCAAGGTGAGACTAATACTTAAACTATACTTTATATAGCATATATATCATGGACAGAAGTAGGTTAAAAAAAAAAAAAAACAGCTGGGTGCACAAGACCCAGGATTAAAAAATGCCCAATCCTGGTAGCCACACTGGTTCCATGACTGGAAAAAATGACAGTGCAGAATCTTCCAAGACACAAACATTCCTACAATGGGGCTAGGCCAGGCCCAGGGGGAGAATGCACCCCCCCCCCATTGTACAAGGAAGTAACAGTCCACAAAAATCACAAAAACGGAGAGGCCTTGGGTAGTGAACTACTGAGGATAAGAAAGAAATTATGTACTGTTACTATTATGCAAGAAGCCCAAAATAAATGAAAATACTTCTACAAGAAAAACTGTCAGAAGCTTAAAATGAAAAGTTGTGTTCATTAATACAACAGATGAAAAACATTATATAAATCAACAAATCTTGAGCAATTTGAAAAAAGAAGTGATTGACAAAGTGTGAAAATATAAATTACAAAATCTAGAGACTTTTGAAAGATATAAAAAAAAATATGGACATGGAAAAGAAAGATCTGATGTGAAATATTTGTGCAAAGAAGAAAGCTAAATTAATCATTATAAAAGAGCAGCACCAAAAATATTTGAAGAGAAATACAGGCAAAGGCATCTGGACATAGAACATTTTACAATACAAAAAATAACAAAAGAAAGAGGAAAGGTGGAAAAGATGATTAGTAATGGAGATTTTAAAGAAATAGAAAAAAGAAGTTAGGTACTCACCATAACGTTCCATCTGACTAGTTGTTCTTCATTTGTCTTCAACCTGTGGGTTTCAGATCCGTATCGGATCTGACTCGGCTGCATATCCAGCATCTGATCCAAGCTCAAAGCTCCACCACTTACCCATAATACCCATGTCTCCTTCCTCCCTTCAGCTCGAATTTGCTGCCCAATCCATTACTCACACATGGACCAAACAGGACCTTGTCACTACCAGAAAAAACTTCTTCAACAAAGGACAAAAGGGCACCCAGAAGGTGTCCACCTTCTACATATACTTATATAGACAACAAACACTTCAGACAAGGCTGGGGGGTGGCTGAAGACAAAAACTAAGAACTACTACTCAGATGGAATGTTATGGTGAGTACATAACTTCTTTATCTGAAGTGGTTGTCTTCATTTGATCTTCAACCTGTGGGATAAAGTCTCCAGCTACTAACCACCTGGGAGGCCCTCATGGAAGGATATTCCAGAGCACAGCGCAACCAAAGGATGCCCTGTTCCTGGATATGATGTCCAACTTATAATGTGAAATGAAGGAAAGAGAAGAGGACCAATTAGCTGCAGAACAAATATCATCCAACGAAACTATGGACCAAAAAGCTGCAGAAGTGGCCATAGATCTGGTAGAATGTGCTTTCACCTGACCTGGTGGGAAAATCCCCCTGACAGAATACCCTTTCCAATGGGCAACAGTAACTTTGGAGATTGGTTTCCCTAAAAAGGGTTTGGAGTAAGAAATGAAAAGGTGGTTAGATTTACGAAATGCTTTTGTCCTATGCAAACAGAAACTTAACTGTCTGTGTACATCCAACAAATGCAATTTATATTCTCCCCTTATTTTCAAAATTTGGAAAAAAGACCAAGAGATTGATCATCTGATTAATGTTGGCTTCTGAAGCTACTTTGCCACTAATCCATCTTTTCTACCCAAAGACACCCTTGTCCTTATGAAATATCATATAACGGACTTTGACCAATAGGGCTTGAAGTTCTGACACTCTCCTGGCATAAGTAATGGCAACTAAGAATGCAGTCTTCCAGGACAGAAATTGCAGATCCACCAAAGCTGCAGGTTCAAAGGGAACTAAAGCCTAAAGCACCAATGTAAGATCCCACAGTGGCGTCGGATCCTTCACCGGGGGTCTCAGAAGAAAGGTACATTTAAGGAAAGTCTTGCAAAACTTTGAAGATGCCAGGAAAACTATATTTTCCCCCAAATAAAAATTAGAAATTGCAGCCAGTTGAAGTATGATTGTGGACAAACTGGCACCTTGTTGAAAAATCCCTGATAAGAATTCCAACATTGCAGAAACTGGAGCAGTAAAGGGTTCCAATGCACACTGCAAAGCCCATATAGAAAAAAACAGTTCAAAAAATCCAAAAATTGTAAATAGCTGGAGAGTTAAATGGTTCAACCAGTGGTGTTGAAACCAGCACCACAATTACAAACACCAGTAAAATAAAGCAAAAACCAAACAGTTGAACAAACCAAGGCAGGATTCACACATAAAAATTTACATAGGAAGGTAAAAAATATATATTTATTAGTAGCAATAGCCGGCCCCTGACTGCCTCCAGAGATGAGCAGTCAGGCAACCCTTCAGGGCTGCTGTGGGGTCTGTCTGAGAAAGGTTCTTGAGACCTGTAATTTCTCAGACCCCCCTCTGCCTCTAGAGCGATGTCAATCATATTCCCCTCTGCCCCCTGAGGGGAAAGTGATTCCTGAGTCTCTCGGGGAAAAGTCTGAGATTTCCAGAACCACATCTTCTTGGTCCCTCGCTGACTCCTAGAGAAGGTTCATTGAGGGGCAGAGAAGCAGATTCCGACAGCAGAGGTTTTCCATTCCTTCTCACTCTGAACTAAAGTCTCATGTACCAACTTCCCAAACAGTGATGAACCTTTTTACCGGGCACTTGTGAATGACTTCTTAAAAGGTTCCGAGAACTGACAGAGCTGGAGCCAGGCATGTCACCAGATAGCAACACCTGTACCAGCTGCTCTTGCGGCTCCCATGGTAGCATGGGAGAGGAAATGCATAGAACTGTTCAAGACTGACTTTAGAGTGGCCATACGAGCGAGAAACAACTTGTCCCCCATCGACATGGACTCAGGGATCAACTCAGTGACCTCCTTCACTAGGTCTCGCTGCAGCCAAATCATGTGTGCCATGCAATTCAGCACTCTTACGGAAAAAGGTCACTGAAGCATACACCAGCTTCCCGAAGCAATCCAATGGCCTTGACGATCGGTCTGGAGGATGAGCCGTAGAGCTCTCCTGAGCGAGCTCTTTCCTAGTGGCAGCTGCCACCTCCATAGCATCAACCGGGGATCCCTTATTCCAGTGTGACCTATCTGAAGGGGGACTCAAAACTTTATCTGAGCATTTGGGGATGGGCTCCACCATGTCTGGTTCCATCCATGCCTGAAATGTTATCAGGTCCACTAAAGGATCTGTGGGAAGGGACAACCAGGATGTAGAGGGTCCTGCACCAAATGCCTCGTACAACACCAATTCGTCCGAGGTAGGTTTCTGGGCAGACCATCCTCCATCCCTGCTGGCAAAGGAGTTCCATGATGTCCCTGAGGGAGACATCTTCGGGGGTTGACCAGGTGGAACCTTCCCCTTCCTTCAAATTGGTGTCTTCGGTGAGTGACTTCCAATGGGGAGTCTAAGTACCTCCTTTTGCATGTGCATTTGTGAGGGATCTCCTCAGTGGGAATCTCTAGGGAGGACTCACCAACGTCTTGCTGCTCCCAAGTGGAAGCTTCCTGAGGCAAAATGGTGGCAGGCTGTCCCTGAAATGGCAGGATGGCCAGACCCATACCTGAAACAGAGGGAGTTGGGGCAGAGTCCTAAGGATGAGATGGTCAAGGGTCACGACGAAATCCAGAGAATCCTCTCCACCACATCAAAAGCCAAAGTGGGACGAACATCCTGAGAAAGGCTAATGGAAACTGTCACTCTCTGACCTGACAGGGGAGCCAGCACCGAGATACCAAGAGCAAGGCTGCGCTCTGACACACTCAGAGCCGACACCAACCCCTATGATCTAATGCCAAGGCTACGGCTCCAAGAGCTTGTCGGATCCGACCCAGTCAGATCCAACCTGCTCAAGGTCATAGCCGGAGTCGAGGCACAAGGTATTGTCGGCGCCGATCCCTCGACCCCGAGAGTCCTTGGATCCAAGGGCTCCGAAACCAAATGTAGGATCAGAGAAGTAGTAATTGGGGTGAAAAAGGGCTGCATGGTCCCTGCTCCCGAGGGAGAGGGGGCAGGTAAGACTCCTATCTGAATCTGGGTGCTGATGAATTTCCGTATTATCATGTCCATCTCCGCTTCACTAAGGCTCCGGGTGAAGCGGGAGGAGGAGGAGACTGACATCGGCCTGGAAGGGCAGTGAGGAGAAGCCTGCACTGGCGACCGGATCCGGGGCTCCTCCGGCTCAAGGGAGAATGGAGCCGGGGAGATGCCGGTCTCACAGCCAACCAACTTAGCTGGAAGGCCGGTAGTAGCCGAGCGATCTGGAGAGCGCTTTCTCGACCTATCCTTCTTAGAAGATTTTTCCCCATCCCTGGGCCTCTTAGAGGGAGTTTGAGTCCCGGAGGCTGGGGAGGAGGTAGAAGCAGAAGCTGGGGGTGCATGGACAAGTCTGGAAGAGGGAAGAAGGCCCTTAAGTATTAATTTATCCCTCCTGTCCTTCAGTGCCCGGGGATTAAACCCAGCACAGATGGAGCAAGAGGTCTGAAGATGGGCTGCGCCCAAACACACTATGCATAGAGTGTGGCCATCAATTGGGGAGAGCTTATGGCCACACTCTGTACACTTTCTGAACCCTGGCTTGGGAGTGTCAAACATTTCCCCAAAGCAGGCCCAGCACACTCAAGCACACATGCTAAAGGAAAGGAAGAGAGAAAGAGGTTTTTTTTTTTTTTTTTTTTTTTATTAGTTGACGAACATGGGGAGGGGACGTAGAAAGTAGAGAGGAATATTAGACAGAGAGGGAGGAGATTTAACCCTAAAAAAAAAAAAACAACACTTACCACACTTTTTATGCAGACAGCTTAGAACATGATGCGGACTTTACAGGCAGCAAACGAGATCTGAAGGGAGGTAGGAGACAGGGGCATTATGGGTAAGGGGAGGAGCTTTGAGCTCAGATCAGATGCTGGACATGTGGCTGAATTGGATCAGATATGGATCCGAAACCCACAGGTTGAAGATCAAATAAAGACAACTGCTTCAGATCTGAGGTTATGGATTACCTGCGGATTGAAGGATTTTAGTGTAGAAAATCTAACTCAGATAACATCACAGAAGGATAGAGCAATGGATCCCCAAATTACGGAGCAATCAGTGGAGTGGGAATCAACTGCTCAGTTGCCAATTGAAGATACTTTGGAGCCTTTCACAGGAAACCAATACAAACATTCAGTTACAGTTGCAGTTGCACAGTGAGAGAAGAAACAGGAAACTGTGGCAAATTTGACACAGTCAATGTTTTGGTGTGATAGGCCAGGGAAATCCCATATGAAAGAGTAACAGACAACATGGGATGAAACTGAAGAGAATGTGGCACAGGAAGATGCTCTGGAACTTTCTATAGACAGAATGCCCACAGGAAATGGAGAACAAAGAATGTTGCCTCAGTTTAGAAGAAAATGATCTAAGAGAAGAGTTGCTTGATTTAATAGAAATGGACAGACATATTAAGATTAATGAAAGAAAGTCAATAAAAACCCCAAAAGTTAGAAGTTTGATAAAACAAATGAACACAGTAATTAGGACTGCCCATAGAGATTCATGTGATATAGCAGATGTAAATAGGATGTACTACTGTGTAGCTAAATTAATAACAGATAAAGTCTTACCACAAAGACGAGGTAGCAAGGGAAAGAAAGGAGAGAAATCGAATGTCATCATAGAAGTATTGAATAGAGAAAACTATAAAGCAATTAAATCCAAAATAAAGAGCAGTCCCCCTGGCAGGCAAACACTCCTTCCAGTAAGTTTAACAAATAAAAAAACCCTGAAAAAAGCTATGTCTAAGCTTGTCAGCTACACTGTCTGTCTTATGAATTACAGTATCTTACAGTATCTTACGCTTATTTGGATTTATTCTTGTTCACATTTATAAAGCAATTAAGACAAGAATTGTCATTATTAGAAGAGTATAAAAGAGGGAACAGATAAACAAAAATTCCAAGACAGACGTGATAAAAGCAATGTGCTGTATCAGAACAAATCAGGATCTGTTGTGCACCATCTCAAATATTAAAAATAACAGCACAGATGGAAAAACTTAGAAAATATGCAGATAAATATAAAGGAAAAGTACAAAATAAACAATTTACTGATGACCCAAAAAATGTTTTACAGAGAATTGTGAATCAAGCAAAAGGAACTGAACCACCACCAAAAAAAAGAAATAGATACATTTTGGAGAAATATCTACAAAGATCATGAGAAAAGTACAGCTGTGTTCACTTACCATAAATGTAGATGTTCGAGTGTATTCACTGTTGCAGTCATTACATTTGCCCTCAGTCAGCCTGAATTCCAAAGTCTTGGGTCCTGCGTCGGTTGCTGTCTCCTCTTCCATGATGTCAGGTCGTCAGTGGTATAAAACATGCAGCCGACGCCATTTTCTTTAGTTTTTCTTGCCTCAGATGTCAGGTGCCCCTAAAAAGGTAGCAAAAAAAAAAAATAATAATATATATATATATATATGTATATATATATATATATATATATATATATATATATATATATATATATATATATATATATATATATATATATATATATATATATATATATATATATATATATACATATATATAAATATATATATATATATATATATACATATATATATATATATATATATATATATATATATATATATATATATATATCTATATATACACACACACACACACACACACACACACACACACACACACACACACATCAATATAAACTTTACCTTCATCTACAAGCAAATACACCACATAGGTTGTAGAAGATAGAAAAGGAAAGATAAACTCCAGAATGAAAGGGGGATGGCGGGAGGGTAACCTGGACTGCAACAGTGAATACACTCGAACATCTACATTTATGGTAAGTGTACACAACTGTACTATGTTCTTCGTGTTTCACTGTTGCAGTCATTACATTTGGGTAGAATCCCAAAGCTATGGTTGGGTGGCTGGAGCTAAACAGCACTTGGTGCGGCTATAAGGCCCTGCAGAACTGCAGCGGCAAAGCCTGCCCTGGACTTAGAGTAGAGAGGCAAATGATAATGCTTTGTAAAGGTGTGAATAGAACTCCAAGTAGCAGCCTCTGGGATGTCTTTGGTTGGTATTCCTCTAAGAAAGGCTGCTGAAGTAGCTGCAGCTCTGGTGGAATGAGACCTAATGCCCTTGGGCACAGGTTTTCCATGGCGTAAGTAGCAGAAAAGTACAGTTGTGTACACTTACCATAAATGTAGATGTTCGAGTGTCTTCACTGTTGCAGTCATCACTGTAGGGTTCTTCCTGCCAGCAGGCAGTCCTCGGTCAGCCAGAATCCCAAAGTCTGGGTCCGGCGTCGGCTGTTCAGTCATGCTCCCTGACGTCAGAGCGCTAGGAGTACAAAGCTGCCAGCCGATGCCATGCTCTCCAGTTTTTCTTGCCCCAGATGTCAGGTGCCCATAAATGAAGGCTAATAGTAAAACAAAAAAGTAACATACAACAAACCCCATACCCTGAAGCAAATACACCTCAAAAGAAGGGTGAAGTAGGAAACCACAGTAATGAAAATATGAGGGGTCAGGAGGGAGGGTAACCCAGACTGCAACAGTGAAGACACTCTAACATCCACATTTATGGTAAGTGTACACAACTGTACTATGTTCGTGTTTCACTGTTGCAGTCATTACTGTAGGGTTGAATCCCAAAGCTGAGATAAAGGGTGGAGGTTATAGAGTAAAAGGGGCGGCTAGAAGGCCCTGCAAGACTGCAGAAGCAAAGCCTGCCCTAGACTTAAGAGTAAAGAGGGAGATTGTAGTGCTTAGAGAAAGTATGCACTGAACTCCAAGTTGCAGCTTCCAAAATATCTTTGGTAGGTACTCCCCTGAGAAAGGCAGTTGAAGTAGCAGCAGCTCTGGTAGAGCGAGTCCTAATTTTTCCTGGGATTTGCTTTCCATGATGAGAGTAACAAAATCTCATTCCATGAGCAATCCATTTAGAAATGGTCTGTTTTCTAATAGCTTTGCCTTGGGAATTTGTTGCATAAGAAACAAACAGTTGCTCTGTTTTCCTGATATCCTTGGTTCTGTCCAGGTAAAAACGAAGTTGTCTGTGTACATCCAAGGAATGCAAGATCCTTTCCCCCTTATTTTGTGGATTAGTGAAAAATTTGGCAGGTGACTAGTTTGATTTAAAGCCACTTTGGAAACCACTTTAGGCATGAAAGTAGGATTAGTCCTTAAAGACACCCTATCTTGGTGAAAAAAAAATATAAGGTTCCACAGCCATGAGTGCTTGTAACTCCGAGACTCTCCTGGCTGAAGTTAAAGCCAGCAGGATAGCTGTCTTCCATGATAAATACTTAAGATCAGATGTGGCAGCAGGCTCAAAAGGAGGCAGAGTGAGTTTTTCCAGAACATAGTTGAGGTCCCAGGCAGGCATGGGTGGTGTCCTAGGGGGCCTTAAATTCTTTGCTCCTCTGAGATATTGTTTCAGAAGTGGATGGGAAAAGATTGGAGGATCTGTACTGTAATGTGCAGAGATAGCTGAGGCATGTATTTTTATGGAGGAGAAGGATAAACCCTTATGTAACATGTCTGTCAGGTAAAGTAAAATCAGTGGGATGTTAGGAATGAGGGGATCCGTATCCTGAGCATGCATCCAGGTGCAAAATCTCTTCCATTTACCTGCATAAGATTTTCTAGTGCTAAGCCGTCTGGCTTCTAAGATGACATCCATGACCTGTTTTAATCATAGACCCTGAACTCGCCAGGCTGCCAGGCTGAGAGTTTTGACATGAGAGTGCAGAACCTGGCCCTGGTGTTGGGACAAAGGATTTGGAGTCTGAGGTAAAATCCAAGGTGGCTCCTGGGATAGATTCATCAGTGTTGAGTACCAAAATTGACGAGGCCAATGTGGGGCCAGTAAAATCATAATCTTGGGCTTGTCCTGCTTGATCTTTAATAACACCTGTGGAAGAAGAGGTAGTGGTGGAAAGGCATACCCAGAGAGGTTTCTCCAACTGAATGATAATGCATCCACTTTCCATGCTACTTTGTGAAATGTCCTTGTGCAAAAAAATCTGTAACTGGTGGCTGAGGGGGGATGCAAATAGATCTATGTCTGGGCAGCCCCAGGCTTCTGTAATCATCTTGAATATTTATGTGTCTAGCATCCACTCGTGTGGGTCTGACAGTTTCCTGCTCAGGCTGTCTGCCAGAATATTTTGTTTCCCTGGCAGAAACTGAGCTTGTAGATCCACTTTGCAAGCTAGAGCTGTGTTCCAAAGAGTCATGGCTAGTCTGCAAAGGGGGTAGGAGTGTGAACCCCCTTGCTTGTTTATGTACCACATAACTGTGGTGTTGTCTGTCCGTATCAGTAGTTGTCCTGGTTGTAGAAGATCCCCAAAAGCCAAGAGGGCATTCTGTACAGCTAACATCTCTTTTAAATTGATATGTAGGTGCTTCTGATCCTCTGTCCAAAAACCTTGCAGACCTTTTCCCTGCAAGTGGGCTCCCCATGCATAATCCGAGGTGTCCGTGGTTAACACTTGGCTGGCTGGAGGCAGACTGAAGGCTTTCCCTTTGTTGTGAAGACATGCCATGGTCCACCAATGGAATTCCTTTTGTAGACAAGGCAAGACAGCAATCTGTGTGTCTAGACTGTGGCAATGCTGGGACCATACACTTTTTAGGTACCATTGTATTTTTCTCATATGTAGTCTTGCATTTGGTATGAGAATGATGCAGGAGGCCATGTAACCCAAAGCCTGCAGGAATTTCCTTGCAGTTAGCCGAGTTATTGACGCCAATGTTTTGAAAGTAGAAGCCAGCTGCAGTTGTTTTTTGGATGTCAGGAATGCCATCTGGGTTGTTGTGTTTAGAAGAGCACCCAGTAAAGTTATCTGTTGTGTGTGGGTGCCAAATTTGACTTTGTTATGCTCACAGTGAATCCCAGGTAGTTGAGAAGATTTTGAACAAATTCCAGATGCTGGAGTAAGACATCCTTGCTGTCTGCTTGAATAAGGCAGTCATCCAGATAAGGGTAAATTTGAATCCCCTTGAGTCTGCAAAAAGCTACTACTGGTGCCAGGCACTTGGTGTAGACCCTGGGCGCAGTAGACAAGGCAAAGGGCAGTGCAGAGAATTGGTAATGTTTCGATCCGGCCTTGAACCTGGGGTATTTTCTGCACTCCTGTCTGATTGTGATGCATAGATAAGCCTCCTTTAAATCCAATGTCACCATCCATGCATTTTTGCTCAACATTGGCAGGAGCTGCTGCAGAGTAAGCATCTTGAACTTTGGTATGTCCAGGAAAGTGTTTAAGACTGACAGATCCAGGATGGGTCTCCATGAATTTTGCTTTCTGGGAATTAGAAAGAGTCTCGAGTAAAAACCTTGGCCCGTCTCTGATTGTGGAACCAGTTCTATGCCCTCATAGCCATGAGGGATCCTACCTGGTTTAATGCCTCTGACCATTGGTGTTTTGGTAGGTCTGGCCATCCGTTTGGTCTTGGCAAGGTATGAAAGTGGAATGTGTAACCTCTTGAAACTACATCCAGAACCCACTTGTCTTGGGTTATCTAAGTCCAATTTTGTTGAAAAAGAGAAAGTTTTCCTCCTAGAGGGGCTTCCAGAAGAGAAGTTCCTGGAGCCATGCAGGGGGAGTCATTGAGCCTGTTTTCTATAAGATTGAGGTCTGTCCTCTCCACCCCTGGGGGTGGAAGCACGCCACTGTCTAGGTCTGTAAGAGGTCTGTGCTTGGGCCCTCCCTCTGGAGCGCCTATATCTACCCCTCTGAGGCCTGTCCGTGCTGGGAAAGGACCAATTTTTAGTTGGCCAATTTCTGCTAAATCTTGGGGGCTGAACTTGTAAGAAATCCTTAACCGTTTGCATGGATTTTGCCTTATCTTCCATTTTCTTTACCACCTCTTCAACCTTAGAACCAAACAAAACATTATGCTGAACAGGAGCATCCAGTAACTTTGCTTTCACTTGATCAGGTAAGTTTTGTTCCTTTAACCAAGCATGCCTTCTAATGACTGTGCCAGAGGCAGCCACCCTGCAAGAAGCCTCCAAGGCATCAAAACCGCAGTGTAAACCATGCTTCCCCACTTGTTCAGTGGCATGCATCAAACCATGTAATTCCTTATTATCTGCACATGTTTCACAACTGACCGTAGAAATTGCTGATATTTTAGCATATGAAATTGACAATTTAAAGCCCTACTAGATAAAGTAGCAGAAGTGTACACTTTTTTGCCCCATCTCTCCAAATCTCTGGAATCCTTATCTGTCGGAATAGGGTTTTTAGCAGAAGCGGCCTTAACCCCCTTAGGACCCTGAGAAATGGTTTCTGGATCAGCAGTAGGAGTTTTGTAAAGGAACTGGTGGGAGTCAGGAACCCTGTAATATCTGTCGGGCTTAGCAGGGGCTGGAGGAAAGGAGTCAGGAGTTAAATGAGCCTCAAAAAAGGCATCATTGACAATATCCAAAATAGGAGGAACAGCCAGGGGTCTATGTTGGGGAAGAAGAAGGAAATCCTTAAACCTTCTCTTGGATTCCGAGTACTCCTGTCCTTCCCAGTGAAAATATTCCCTCATGTCATGTAAAGTTTCCCCAAAAGAAAAATCCTCAGGGGGAGAAGCTGATGGAACGGATTCCTCAGCATCAGACTCCTCATAAGGAGGGAAAGTATATTCCTGTTCAGAGGAAGACACTGAAGAAATAGATGCCTGATCAGAAGATTCATAATCCAATTCTTGCCTTGGCCTTTTGTCTGGAGGTGGATGTGAACCTCTAATCATGGTTAGTAAGTCCTCCATTTTAAGTAGCTGTTTCTGAGATTTGGGTCCCGGATCAGAGGAGGACTGGGCTGGTGTCTTAGATTTAGGAGTCGTCTTTGTCTTTGCCTTTATCAGAAGCTCTGTAGGCCTGAAAACCCCCTCGGAAGCCGGTACCTGAACAGCGGCTCCGGACCCATCCAAGGGAGCATTGTCCGAAGGTCCTGCAGCTGGAGTGCTCAAAGGCCTAGTTGGCTCCTCGTGGGAGTCCATTTCGGCAATCGGTTCTGAAATGGCCGACGACAGGGGCTGCGAAAGCGCCTCACCGACGACGGCCGAACCTGTAGCTGGCTTTGCTTGTAAAACGTCTTCTGATTTGGACCTCGGAGGCCTGTCCTTATCCTTGTGTCGTTTGTGAACACCAGTAGTCGGAAACATGTCCGACGACATTTTATAATTAATTCGCCTACCAAAGTAGTGAAAAGCAAAATCGTACCTTCGCTTAATCGTACGTTGGTTAAATCTAGCACAAAACTGACAACTAGCTACGTCGTGGTCAGGGCCTAAACAAGGAATACAGTAAGAATGGAAATCCTTATGAGGTATTTGTTTCCCACAAAAAATGCAATTATTAACTTTTTCTGACATCGGACTGGAGCAAGAAAAAAGTTTCCCCAACAGGGTACTTAGCTTTGAGAAGAAGAAGTAAGTCTTCGGACTGAAGCACGAAAAAATATCAGGAGTCAGCCGACCGGCACTTGCAAACTGCTTACACCGCACGGCAAGAAAGACTGGAGAACATGGCATCGGCTGGCAGCTTTGTACTCCTAGCGTTCTGACGTCAGGGAGCATGACTGAACAGCCGACACCGGACCCAGACTATGGGATTCTGGCTGACCGAGGACTGCCTGCTGGCAGGAAGAACCCTACAGTGATGACTGCAACAGTGAAACATGATGAACATCGAATGCAGTGGCTTACCCACTTTGAAATAGTCTGCTTTGAAATAGCCTTTCCTTTTGATCTTGCAGCATATGCCACTAGTAATTGCTCAGTTTTTCTTAGAGCTTTAGTCCTGCTCAAGTAAAATCTTAGCTGTCTGTGTACGTCCAAGGAATGCAGAATTCTCTCCCCCTTGCTTTGCGGATTTGGATAAAAAGTTGGCAGATGAGTAGTTTGATTAAGAGCCACACTGGAAACCACCTTAGGCATAAATGTAGAATTTGTCCTCAGAGACACCCTGTCTGGGTAAAATATGATAAAAGGCTCTACAGCCATGAGGGCCTGCAGCTCTGAAACTCTTCTTGCTGAAGTAATTGCTAGTAGCAGAGTTGTTTTCCATGATAAGAACTTTATATCAGCGGTAGCAGCTGGTTCAAATGGATGCAGGGTGAGCTTTTCCAACACATAATTGAGGTCCCATGCAGGTATTGGTGATCTTCTAGGAGGCCTTAAATTTTTGGCTCCTCTAAAATACTGCTTTAGTAAAGGATGAGAAAAGATTGGTGGCTTTGTGTTGTAATCAGCTGAAATGGCAGAGGCATGGATTTTAATTGATGAGAAAGATAGGCCTTCTCTTTGTGTTTTTTATGAACTCCGGTACTCGGATTGCTATCCAACGACATTTCGGGGTAGTTAAATCTGTTTCCAAAATACTTTGAGGCAAAAATATACAGACGCTTAATAGTGCGTTGGTTAAATCTAGCACAAAACCGACAGACAGGCACGTTGTGATCAGGGCCTAGGCAAGGAATACAGCATAAATGGAAATCCTTATGAGGTATTTGCTTTAGGGTTACCACCTGTCCCTCTTTGCGAGGGACAGTCCCACTTTGGGCAGTTGTGTCCTGCGAAAAAAACTAAAAAATGGCAAATGCCCTGAGATTTTAAGAAAAAATATATTTCTTCTTTTTTTTTTTAATATAAAAATAAGTTTTGTTTTGGAAACAAAACACATAAAATATATGAAAAAAGCAACAAGCAATGCAAAAAAAAAAAAATTAGCTTTAAAAAAGAAAAAGTGAAAGTGAAAAACTAGCGCTTTGTGTATTTTTTGTATTTTTTGTCCTGCAAATCTAACAAAAATACAAAAAAAATTTTTTTTGAAAAGCAACCTAATTTGCTTCCCACAAGTAATACAATTATTAACTTTTTCTGACATCGGTATGGAGCAAGAAAAAAGTTTCCCCAATGGGGTGCTTAGCTTTAGTGAAAACTTTGGTTCTCAAACTCAAACTTGAATATTTCAGTAGTCGGCTGACCGGCACTTGCGAAATGCTTCTGCTTCGGGCACTGCGCAGCAAGAAAGATTAAAGAAAATGGCTGGCGTTGGCTGCATGTTTTATACCCCTGACAACGTGCCATCATGGAAGGGGAGACAGCAACCGACGCAGGACCCAAGACTTTGGAATTCAGGCCAACTGACGGCAACCTGCCAGCAGATTACCCAAATGTAATGACTGCAACAGTGAAAAACGAAGAACATCATAAAGATGTTGAATGGATAGAAGTAGTAAAAGAAAGAATAAGCTGTTCAAATGGACAGGACACGAAATGGGAAAAAGTATTTTATTTATTTATTTATTTTACATTTGTTGACCGGGATAGTCCGACTGGATACATGTACATTTTCAGCGGAGGCCCGGGGAGAAAAGTTCCAAGATCACCAAATTAGAGTAAAAAATACAGTATATACAGTAGTGAACATAATACAGTTTTACAGAGATTACATACTTAGGCAAATAATAGTAGTTCTGGGGTTAATAAGAATCAGAGAGTATGTCTTTGTTAAGTAATACAAGCAGATAAGAATACTGTTATCAAGTCATACAGTTAGTTACAGATACAATATTTACAATGGTTACATGCCAAAACACATTAGAGTTAAACAAGGTAAGGTCAGGATAGTGCCACAGGTAAGCTAAATTAACTATTTTAGTCTCATAACGGAGAGTCAGTCGGGTTTGCTACACTGACATAGCCAGTTTAGTGTCAAATGTTGTTTAAGTCTAGTCTTTACTTCGCTCAGGGAGTTGAGCAAAGTAATTTTGGTTGGGAGAGAGTTCCAGGAACTGCTCACAGAGTTTGCGAAGAGTCAGTCACTGGCAGAGTTATTAGTTTTGATAGTCTGAACTAGTAATTTATTAGAGGATCGCAGTGGCCGGTGATTATGATGGGGTAATAATATTTTTAAGAGCAGGAGTATTATCTGGATTGTAAAGTAACTTATGGGCAGTTATCATGAGGTTATACTGGATCAAGCTAGGTAGTTCTAGCCACCCAAAGCTGGTTACGGTTAATACAATGGTGAGTCCTATAGGGCAGGCCAGTGGCAAATCTGGCTATATGGTTATAGCAGATAGACAGTTTGTTGAAGACAGTTTTGTTTTAGATTGGAGAATATTGGGGATGTATACAGAAGAGTTGAAAGTAGGTGAGAGCATGCTATGCCAGATCTAAGAAGGCTTTTACCCTGTAAAGTGAGCCCATTTTTTTACTGATGGTCTTAATAGACTGATTAACATGTAGGTCAAATTTGAGATTATAGGTTCAAAGGTTCTCCTTAGTTTGGAGAAACTATGCCCATTATTTAGCTGTGCCTCTGTCGAGCAGTGACACTGAGGTAACCCCTGGGGTGTATCTGCGATCTCCCATGCATTGGTCAAGATTCCTCTTGAACAAGGCCAGCGAGGTGCTCTGCCTCACATAAACCGGGATTTTGTTCCACAGCATAGTGAGTCTTTGGGTGATGAATCTATCCCTCCAGCACGTCCTATTAATAACCGTGTCGAGGTTTAAGTCACCCGCCCTTGTGGCTCTAAGGGATCTAGATTTTTTGAGATGAAGCATATTCATCAAATCTGGGTTTGACATGGCCTTGTATGTCAGGCACAGGTCACCTCTGAGCAAGCTGCGCAACTGAATATAACTGGAGTTCTTTCAGTCGGGCAGCATAAGACAGACTTTTGAGACCCTTTATCCTTTTGGTGAGGAACTTTTGTGGCCTCTCCAGCTGCTGCAAGTGTCGGGTCAGATACATTCTGAATGGGGCATTGTACTCGATCATTGGTCTGATGAGTGATGAGTATAGGGAGACTATGACTTCCCTTGATCTAGATGTGAATCCCTTCATGATAAGGTGGGCAATGTAGAAGGTCTTCCTAACTACTTTAGCAATATGAGTGTCGAATGAAAGGCTACTGTCAACCTGGGTTCCCAGGTCCCTAATAACTTCTTCTGTGTTCAGGGGATTGCCACCTATATGGTAGCTAGGGGTAACCTTATATTTTCCGAAGGGTATGACTATGCATTTCTTGGCATTTAACTTGAGGCCATGGCTCTGGCACCAGTTATCTGTTTCTGTGAGACCCTTCTGAAGGATATCTGTGTCGGATGTGTTTTCAACTCGGCCCAGTTTGCAGTCATCTGCGAACTTTGTCAGCCATAACCCTCCTGTGTTTGCTTGTACTTCAGAAAAGTAGATGCCAAACAAGAGTGGGCCCAGGACTGAGCCCTGTGGGACACCACTTGTGACAGGCTTAGAGTCTGACATGGCGCCAGCAACTCTGACCCTGTGGGTTCTGTCACTCAGCCAGTTTGCAACCCATCTTGTAATGTATGGGTTTACATTTAAGTTGATGAGTTTTTCAATGATACCCGAGTGGGGTATTGTATCGAAAGCCTTCGCCAGGTCTAGGTAGGCTGTATGGACTGCCTTTCCTTCGTCAATGGCCTTGGTGACTGTTTCGAAAAAGTCAACCAAGTTTAAAAGGCATGATCTGCCTTTGACAAAGCCAAACTGGGCTGGATCCAAAGTCTGCAAATTCCCTATGTCTTTATTTATGAGATCCATTATGATCCTTTCCATGGCTTTGCAGATCAGGCTTGTCAAGCTAATGGGACGATAATTTCCAGGGTCGGTGGAGGCACTGCCTTTGTGGAATGGGACCACAGTCGCTGTGCGCCACTCCCTGGGTACGTATCCGGAGGTGAGACTAAGATTAAACAGCTGTCCTAACTGTAGGTTTAATTCCTCGTTGAGTTCATGGAGCACACAGCCTTTAATTAATTAACATTAATTATCATCAATTAAAACACCTAACAGTTTTGTAGAGGAGTCTGGGGAGATTATAGTGCAGTTATTAGATTTAAGGTTAAAAGTGAATGCTGTAGACTTATGTGTTGGTGAGAATTACAACTGTTTGGGTTTTTCTTGGGATTCGGTATCAGACAACGGACCAGAAAGCCAGTTTTCAATAGTGTTGAAAGTGGTTTGTGTAGTTGACCACAATTCATTTGAAGTGGCAGAGCAAATCAGGGTGGAGTCGTCAGCATATTGGACACAGCTGACTGTAGGGATAGCAGACGAGAGGTTGTTAATGAAGATTGAGAAAAGAAGGGGCCCTAGTATGGATCCCTGAGGTACACCAAGTGTTTTGGGTAGGAGTTTAGAAAGTTTGTTTTGCCAAAGGACAGCCTGCTGTCTATCTTTCAGATAGTACTGGAACCACTGGATGACTGTAATGTCTAGGCAGAAAGTTTTCCAGGTATGGATTAGTAATTGGTGATCCACCACATCAAATGCCTTGGAGAGATCAAAGAAGAGGGCTGTGGAGATGATGATATTATTGCGGTTATGGTTTATGGTATTGGAGAAGGCTAAAAGGGCTGAAGTAGTACTGTGGTGTGGTCGGAAGCCGTGCTGGGAGTCTGCTATGAGGTTATTCTAAGTTAGGTGATGTATCAATTGTCTATGGATACATTTTTCAATAATTTTTGCAAGTGGCGATAGTATTGCTATTGGCCTATAACTGGATAACTCAGTAGAGCTACCTCCTTTGTGAAGTGGGATTACATAGGATATTTTCCAAATAGAAGGAATTCTGGCTTCTGCTATTGTTCAATTGATTAGTATTGAGATGGGGTAAGCAATGGCATCGGCTGCTATTTGTAGGAACTCAGCGGGGAGTTGGTTAGCGGAGAGTGTAGTTGGTTTCAGTTTTTTAATCAAGGTACGGATGAGGGTGGTGGCAAGTGGTTGGAATCTAAATGTGAGTTGGTTTCTGGGGGTGTTGATTTCATGACAAGAGGGGGCTGGGAGGTAGTTGACTCGCTAGGGCTTGAATGGCCTCAGTAAAGAAATGGTTAAAACTGTCAGAGACTTCCTCGGAAGGTTTATTAATGGAGGCTGCGGGAACTGGGGTGGAAGTTTGTCCAGGATGTAACAGTTTATTTATACCTGCCCAGAATTTCTGATACTTGTTATGATTTATTTCCTGTAGATTATAGTAGTAGTTTTTTTTTTTGTCTAGTAGAATAGATTTTTTAGTGGCATTCCTCATTTGCCTATATTTAATGTGGTCTTGGGGGTCTTTAGTAGTTCATCATAACGCCCATGCCTTATTTCTGAGGGGGGTTTTCTGTTTAGACTCTCTGGAAAGCCATGGTGCAGTTTTTGCTTTAGTTCTTGTTGAAAGAACGGGTGCATGAGAGTCAAGAATTTTTAGGAATTTGTTGTTAAAGTATGTAACTGCTTCATCTAAGGGAAGGTGTCTTAGAATTGACCATTTGCATAAGTTTAGCTCTTGCTGGAATGTGGTGGGGTTAAAGTAATTTTTGTTCCTTACCATCCTAAGTAAGGGTTGTTGGGGGTCAATGGCTTTGTGCTTAATAATATAGGTGGGAAAGTTATCGCTTAGGTTGTCAGGGAGGGTCCCAGAGGTATACAGTTGGGGGTGACTATTTATAAGTACCCAATCGAGTATGCTTTCTTTTTGGTTTGGTTTACCTATCCTGGTATGGGGTTGTGATGACTTGTGAGAATGCGTGCAGGTTGACATGGGTGGTAGGGGCCTATCAACTGTAGATTTATAACTTGGATTACAATTAGGGGGGTTAGGTTTGACTGAGGTGGATGGGCCGGGTTGGGGTGGATGTCACCACCAAGTGTTAGGCTAGGTTTAAACCTAGTGATGAGCTTTAAGAGTTTATTTATGAGTTTATAATAATGTTTTAATCTCAAACTAATGTTTCTGGGTTTGGCAAGTTGATAGCGAGAGCAATGTGGACGGCTGGACACTGGACTGTAAGATTGGTGAAAAGTGTAAGGGCTTGCAGTTAGGGTGAGTGTATGGCCTATTGGGTACTGATATCCAGTGAGATACTGGTTTTCATACAAGGTGAACAGATAAGGGGCCAACAAAATGGTCAGTACGGAGGAGTACAGCATTGTGAGTGGAGGAGTGTGGTAGTAAAGGGGCTGTATTGTTTGGGTGGTTCAACACCACAGGATAGGATGATAGATTTAGAAGTAATGGACTGGGGGTGGATAAAGTATGTTAGGTGGATACTAATAGGTTGTTATAGCAGGGGGTGTAGCTATAAATGTAGAGCTACTGTGGGCGGGTTGGAATTGGGGGCAGGGAGGCGAGCTGAGCGGGGCTAACACGGACTACAAGTGTTTTCTAAGGCTTCCTGGAGACATAGGTAAGTATTAAAAGATTTAGTGTAATAGCTGTATTTTAAGCTGTATTTTAAACTTTTAGGGTAATTGCTAGTTGTAGATTATAAGTTTCAGAGTATGATTTTCAGGGTTTTACGGTGGGAAACCAGTATGTTAGTATAATATTCAAGGTATTTGTAAGCGTAGAAAGTAGTGTTGTAGAGTACTAGAGGAAAACTTTATTAATTAAAACAAGGAAGGAGCCAAATTACTATGGGGACAGGCTATAGTGCTTTAGACTCAGGTCAGCAGTGTACCTTCACCAAGGATTTCAGGTTTACGTATTAACCTTAGTAGTTTGTTGTGGTCTGACTTCAGATGGACACAGTTTCTGCAGGGTAGCATCCTTCATGTAGGAGAGCCCTTTAGTTATGGTATTTTGAGGGGGACTGCCTAAAAACAGAAATACAGTAAACATAAAAACCTTACAAACGCACAAAACTAATCACAGAGAAAGCAAACATTAGAACTTTCACTTCAACTACGGTAATTACAGTATACTACAGCTCCTTGAAGCTACGAGCACTATAGATGCTTCGTTTGCTTAATATGAGGCTGAGACCAGCATAAAAACTGCACTGGCTTTGGTTTTAGTGTGAACTAGATTACCTACAACTCATATAATTGCTAGTATTAACTTGCAGGCTGCTACACTTACTGCTAATCTTTACTTTAGATCAAAAGCATGCTGCTGTTCCACATACAGCATTTTAACTTTTTCAGCTATCAAAAGTGCTAAACCCATGCACTATATTGTTGACTATTACAATTAATAAGAAAACATAGATCCAACAATTCAGCTATCAGCTTCTTAATTACAATTACAAAGGCACAGTGTTAAAAACGAGCTATCTGCCTAACTTGGGGCATTGGGGCATACGAAGTACATGCTTACAGTAAACAACTCAAATATCAGATTTCTGTACTTGTAAACAACTCATTTTTCAGACTGCTGTACATTTAACAGGCACATTCTTAATTAGACTAACGGTGAAAGTTTAGTGAAAGCACATGTAATACTGAAGTACAATGAACATGGAATACTGTATTACAAAGCCGTAAATGATCAGAAATGAGCTAACAGTGATTTAAACAGCACTAACATAGCCTGACTATGATATTCAGTGTATATAGCTGTGGATAACTCAGCTCAAATGTATATAATGCAGGAATTGTAATGTTTAGAGCAAACATCATACCAAAATGGGAAAACAGGATGCCAACTGGGTCTGGAAACACTGGGGATTTGAAAAAATGGCGGTTTCAGTAGGTATAGAAGAAACCTTGCATATGTGGTGAAACAGGGGAGGAATTAAGGGGCTAACACTGACTACAAGTGTTTTCTAAGGCTTCCGGGAGCCATAGGTAAGTATTAAAAGTTTTACTGTAATAGCTGTATTTTAAACTTTTTAGGGTAATTGTTAGTTGTAGATTACAAGTTTTAGAGTATGATTTTCAGGGTTTTAGGGTAGGAAATCAGTATGTTAGTATAATATTCAGGGTATTTGGCCAGAGAGATTGAAACAAAGTTAAGAAAAGCTCCTAAATGGAAAACCCCAGGCCCAGATGCAGTTCCTAATGTCTGGCTAAAAGTATTAACATCTTTAAAAGAAGATTTAGCAATGAGTAAGAAAGTACAGTTTTGTACCTACCATAAATGTAGATGTTCGAGTGTTCACACTGCTGCAGTCATCACACTTGGGTTATCCTGCCGTCAGGCGGTCCCGCAGTCGGCCAGAGTTCCAAAGTCTTGGTCCGGCGTCGGTCGCTGTCGCTTCTTCCCTGACGTCAGTGCGCCAGGGGTATATAAGAGGCATCTGACACCATTTTCTTCAGTTTTTCTTGCCCCAGATGTCAGGTGCCCCCAAGTAGGTAGGCAATACATATTGCTAATTAAGCATGTAAAGGAAATAAAAGGAATACCTTTAGTTACAAGCAAATACACCACAAAGGTTGTTCAAGATAAAGGCATAGAAAAATTCAGCTAGGTCAGAGGGGATGGAGGGAGGGCAACCTGGATTGCAGCAGTGTGAACACTCTAACATCTACATTTATGGTAGGTACAAAACTGTACTATGTTCATCGTGTTACACTGCTGCAGTCATCACACTTGGGTTGAATCCCAAAGCTTAGGATGGGCGGTGGAACTAAACAGGGTTTGGAGAAGCTAGTAGGCCCTGCAGGACTGCAGTGGCAAAGCCAGCTTTGGTTTTAGAGTACAGAGGTAGGTGATAGCGCTTGGTGAAGGTGTGCACTGAACTCCAAGTTGCAGCCTCCAAAATATCCTTGGTTGGTACCCCTCTGAGAAAGGCTGTTGATGTAGCTGTAGTCCTGGTGGAATGGGGCCCTAATGCTAGCAGGTACAGGTTTCCCATGATGTGTGTAGCAGAAAATGGATACACTGTCCTATCCATTTTGAAATAGTCTGTTTTGAGATGGCTTTTCCTTGTGACCCTGCAGCATAGGATACAAAGAACTGGTCAGATTTTCTGAAAGCCTTAGTTTTATCCAAGTAGTAACGTAATTGCCTGTGAATGTCCAAAGAATGCAGGAGTCTTTCTCCTTTGTTCTGGGGGTTTGGGAAAAAGGTGGGCAAATGAATGGTTTGGTTTAGGGTCATACTGGATACCACCTTTGGCATAAAGGAAGGGTTAGTTCGTAGAGTGACTCTGTCTTGATGAAGAATGGTGAAAGGCTCCACTGCCATTAGGGCCTGCAGCTCTGAGACTCTTCATGCTGAAGTTATTGCTAGCAGCAGGGCAGTCTTCCATGATAGAAACTGTAAATCAGCTGTAAAAGCTGGTTCAAAGGGCGGCAGTGTAAGCTTCCAGGACAAAGTTGAGATCCCAAGTTGGTGTTGGTGCTCTCCGAGGAAGTCTTATGTTCTTAGCCCCTCTGAGGTACTGTCTTAGCAGTGGATGTGAAAATATAGGTGGGTCCGTGTTGTAGTGAGCTGAAATTGCTGAGGCGTGGATCTTAATAGATGAAAAAGAAAGTCCTTTGTGCAACATCTCAGTTAAATATTTTAGAATCTGAGGAATATTTGGAACAAGGGGATTTTGACCTTTAGCCTGGTTCCAGGCGCAGAATCTTTTCCATTTGTCTGAATAGGTTTTCCTGGTGCTGGGCCTCCTGGCCTCCAGAATGACATCCATAACAGCTTTAGAGAGAAGTGTTGACTGGTTGCGTGGGTAATTTGCCATGCAGCCAGATTTAAAGTATTGAGCTGGCTGTGTAAAATCTGATTGTTTTGCTGAGTGAGCAGATGAGGAATTTGAGGCAAAATCCATGGTGGGCCTTGAGCCATGTTCCTTAGTATTGGATACCAGTGTTGGCGTGGCCAGTCTGGAGCAATGAGTATCATTTGTGGCCTCTCTAATCTGGCTTTCAGCAGCAGCATAATGTTTTCCAACTGAATGAGAGGGCATCCACTTTCCAAGCTAGTGGGTGGTATGTCCTTGTGCAAAATTTCCGAAGTTGGCATTTTTGGGGGTTGGCAAACAAATCTATGTCTGGGTGCCCCCATTTTTGAGTTATCATTGCAAATACTTATGGATCTAGTTGCCACTCATGAGGATCCATGATGTTTCTGCTTAGATCATCTGCCAATGTGTTTTTCTTTCTTGGCAGGAATTGTGCTTGTAGTTGAACTTGGGAGGTCAGTGCTGTGTTCCACAAGGTCATTGCCTGCCTGCATAGGGGGTAGGAGTGTGTGCCCCCTTGCTTGTTTATGTATCACATTACCGTGGTGTTGTCTGTCTTTATTAGTTGTTGTCCTGGATGTAGGAGGTCCTTGAAAGCTGTTAGGGCATTTTGTACAGCTAGAATTTCTTTTTGATTGATATGAAGATGCCTTTGATCTGTAGACCATTTGCCCTGAATGCACTGCCCTGCCATGTGTGCTCCCCAGGCATAATCCGATGCATCTGTTGTTATAGTTTGCCTGGCTGTGGGTAAGATAAAAGGCTGACCCTTGTTGAGGTGACATGCCTGAGCCCACCATAGAAACTCCTGTTGAAGACAGGGAATGAGTGGTATTATTGTTTCCAAGCTGTGGCTGTGTGGGAGTCCATACGCCTTTCAGGTACCATTGTAATTTCCTCATATGCAGTTTTGCAAATGGTATTAGTAGTATGCAAGATGCCATGAATCCCAAGGCCTGTAGAATTTTTCTTGCAGGGAGTTGGGTCTTTGCTGCCATCATTTTGAAGTATTGCGTCAGTTGTTCACGCTTGTCTGGCGTGAGATAAGCCATCTGGATCGTTGTATTTAAGCTGGCACCCAGGAATATAATGTGTTGTGAGGGCACTAGTTTTGATTTCTGTTCATTTACTGTGTACCCTAAGCAACTTAATAGGTGTTTGACAAACGCCAGATGCTTTAAAAGAATGTCCTTGCTTTCTGCTTGAATAAGGCAGTCGTCCAGGTATGGATATATTTGAATTCCTCTTTGTCTGCAGTATGCAATTACTGGTACCAGGCATTTTGTGAAGACCCTGGGCACAGTAGATAAGCCATAGGGCAGTGCAGAGAATTGATAATAAGTTAAACCTGCAATAAATCGGAGGTATCTTCTGCAATTTTGTCTGATAGGGACATGCAGGTATGCCTCCTTGAGATCCAACATTACTAGCCAAGCCTTCTTGCCCAGCATGGGAAGAAGTTGCTGTAGTGTTAGCATCTTGAATTTGGGTACTTGCAGATAAGTGTTTAGAATTGAGAGGTCCAGAATGGGTCTCCAGGCTTTGTCCTTTCTGGGGACTAGAAAGAGTCTTGAGTAAAACCCTTGTCCTTGCTCCTGTGTAGGTACCTGTTGAATGGCTCTCATGTCCATGAGAGCTGCAATTTGTTTTTGAGCCTCTGCCCATTGATTTGGTGGCAGGTTTAGCATTCCTTTTATCCTTGGTAAGGTGTGAAAGTGGAATCTGTATCCTTGTGAGACAATATTTAGGACCCATTTGTCTTTTGTGATGATGTGCCAGTTGTCTGCAAAAAGTGTTAATTTTCCTCCCAAGGGAGCTGCCAAGAGAGATTTGCCTGGCAGTCTGAGGGTTAAGTCATTGTGTTTGTCTTCTGTTAGGTTGTGACCAGTCTTCTCCTCCTTTCTGGGTTGTGGTACTCCATTGTCGAGGCTTGTAAGGGCCTTGTGACTGACCTCTGCCCCTTGGGCGTCTGTATTTGCCCCTCTGTGGTCTGTCAGAAGCTGGAAAGGACCAGTTTTTTGTTGGCCAATTTCTGCTGAAACGAGGGGGTTGAACCTGTAAAAATCCTTGACCGTCTGCATAGATTTTGCCTTATCCTCCATTTTCTTTAAAACCTCTTCTGCTTTTACACCAAATAAAACATCCTGCTGTAGAGGTGCATCCAATAACATTGCTTTAACATGATCAGGTAAGGTTTGTTCTTTTAACCAAGCATGCCTACGTATGACAGACCCAGTCAATGCTGCTCTACAGGAAGCCTCCAATGAATCAAATCCACATTGCAAGGTATGTTTTCCCACTTGTCAGCTGCATGTAACAAATCTTGCATTTCCTTGAAATCAGGCTGCTCTGAATGTGTGACCATTTTTTGTTTTAATTGAGACATCAGGTATTGCTGATATTTCAGCATGTGAAACTGGCAATTTAAGGCCCTCATGGCTAGAGTAGCTGAGGTATATACTTTCTTTCCCCATCTGTCTAGTGCTCTGGAATCCCTTTCAGAGGGTACAGGATTTTTAGCAATAGAGGCCTTGACCCCTTTTGGACCCTGGGAAATGATTTCTGGGTCAGCAACAGGGCTTTTATATAGGAATTTGTGTGAGTCAGGGACTCAGTAGTATCTGTCTGGTTTGGCTGGTGCAGGCGGTAGAGAGTCTGGGTTAAGGCTAGATTCTAAATAATCATCATCCACAATGTCTAACACAGGTGGAATAGCCAGTGGTCTGTGCTGGGGTAGTAAAAGGAATTCTCGGAGCCTTTTCTTAGAATCAGAGTAATCCTGCCCTTCCCAGTGGAAATGTTTCCTCATGGTGTGCAAAGTTTCCCCAAAAGAATAGTCTTCTGGGGGAGATTCTGAGGGAATAGACTCTTCAGCATCGGAATTTTCATAAGGGGGAAAAAGAGTATTCCTGTTCCTCAGAAGAATCTGAGGAAATTGAAACCTGGGCAGAGGAAGCATAATCCTCCTCCTGTCTTGGCCTTTTATCAGGAGGGGGATGGGAACCCCTGATTAGGGTAATTAAATCTTCAGCCATCTTAAGCATCTGTTTCTTAGGCATGGGGCCTTGTACTGGAGACTGTTGTACAGTCTTTTTTGTTTTTAAAGGAGTTTTCAGTTTTGCATAGGATTTACTGGTGGGTGTAGTCGGTCTGAAGACACCTTCTGCAACTGAAGGCGTTTTGACTGCACCGGTATCACCTTCAACCCTGGAGTCGGAAGGGGCTAAAGATGAAGGCTATGGAGGCCTAGTAATCGGAAGCCGTCTGAGGTTCCAAATCAGCGGTCGTCAGGGGCTGCGTAGGCGCCTCACTGAAAACCGGAGAACCGGCGACAGGCCCAGCAGAGGCCTCGGAGTCTGGTTTGGGTCTCGGCTGCCTGTCCTTATCCTTGCGTTTTTTATGCATTCCAGTCGTCGGTTGCTCCGACGGCATGCTATAATTAAATTTCCTACCAAAATAATGGGCAAAATCAAACCGACGTTTTATAGTTCTTTTATTAAACCTAGCGCAAAACCGACAACCTGTGACGTCATGGTCTGGGCCTAGGCAAGGAATACAATAAGAATGGAAGTCCTTATGAAGTATTTGCTTCCCACAAGAAATGCAATTGTTAACTTTTTCTGACATCGGACTGAGGCAAGAAAAGGTTCCCCAACGGGGTACTTAGCTTTATTGAAGACTTCGGTCTGAAATTCGATTTGAAAATCTCAGGAGTCGGCCGACCGGCACTTGCGAACCGCTTCTGCTTCGGGCACTGCGCAGCAAGAAAGACTGAAGAAAATGGCGTCAGATGCCTCTTTACCCCTGGCGCACTGACGTCAGGGAAGAAGCGACAGCAACCGACGCCAGACCAAGACTTTGGAACTCTGGCCGACTGCGGGACCGCCTGATGGCAGGATAACCCAAGTGTGATGACTGCAGCAGTGTAACACAATGAACATCTATTTATACTCGCACCCTGACCAGACACCAGCCTGGTTAACAATAGAAAAAACAATACTCCTACTTAAGAGGAAATAAAAAAACTATAGACCAATAACTTGCCTTCTGATGACATGTAAACTATACACTGGAATAGATGCTGACAGAGTTTATAGTCATTTAGAAAAAAACTCAATCATGGCAATAGAACAAAAGGGTAATAGAAGAAAGTCATATGGAACAAAAGATCATTTGCTTTAAATAAAGTCATAATGGAGAACTGTAAAAAGGGAAAGACTCTTAAGTATGGCAGACTTAAAAAAAAAAAAAATTGACAGTATCCCACATTCACTGATTGAGTGCTTAAAAATGTATAAGATACACCCCTACACTGATCGATTACATTACAGCAACCACAAAGCAGCAGCAAACCACTTTGCAGTTAAGGACAAATTAATACTCCAGGGTTAAAAATTCAAAGGGGGATATTCCAGGGTGACTATACATCACCACTGCTATTTTGTCTTTCCCTTAATTCATTAAATTGTCTACTTAACAGATTAGGTCATGACTACAATCTGGCTCCCAGAAAACATCAAAGTATAAAGACTTCTTCATCTTCTTTTTGTAGACGATTTAAAACTGTATAGCTCTGTATAGCTCATCAGATAAGGAAGTGAAAGCACAACTGCAAGTGGTCAAAACTTTTTCAGATGATATAAGAATGTCATTTGGTCTTGATAAATGTGCAAAAGCAACCTTTAAAGTAGGAAAGCTACAGCACCAACAAAATTAGAAGTTATGTACCTACCATAACATTCCATGTTAGTTGTCTTCTCTCGCCTTCTTTTTTGCTGGATGGGTTTGGAGCCGATCCTCGGCTCCGACTTGGCACTTGCTAAGCTCAAGAGTCACTTCCACCAGCTCGAGGCAGCCCCATATCCCATGATGCAAGGCGGAGATTACCTAGGTCTCGTTTGGTAGCTAGAGGAAAAAATACCTACTATCTTCCCCCAAGGGAAGAAGAACAACTAACCTGAGAAAAACTGTAAGGGGAACCCAGGTAACTAAATGCAGAGCTAACTGGTGTCCAAGGGAGAAATCTCCCAGAGAAGAGGATAGTTCAAGGTCTGTCCAGGCTAGGGGGACAGGAGGGAGGGACGCAAGAAAGAAGGCGAGAGAAGACAACTAACATGGAACGTTATGGTAGGTACATAACTTCTAAATGTTAAGTTGTCAATCTCACCTTCATTCTTGCTGGATGGGACCGCGTCCCTAGCACCTCTATCCTGGGTGGCTCAATGGAACAGACTCTTGAGAACTGTGGAACCAAAACTCGCCCTGTCCCTGGAGGCCAAATCCAATTTGTAATGTGAGACAAAGGTATGAGGAGTGGCCCAAGTGGCTGCTGCACAAATAGTGTCTAGCCTGAAAGGCTGTAGATGTGGCTAAGCTTCTGGTAGAATGTGCTTTTGGTATTGAGATCAGCTGTTTGCCCCTAAGCTGATAAATATAAGAAATAGTGGAAGACAGCCATCTAGATAAGGTCACCTTAGAAACAGGGAGACCTTTCTTATTTTCAGCATAAGAAAGAAAAAGCTGATCAGACTTTCTAGATTGCTTTGTTCTGTCCAAGTAATATCTGAGCTGGCGATGAACATCTAGGCAATGCAATTTTTGTTCCGCCCTGTCAGAATAATTGGGAAAAAATACTGGAAGATCAATAGATTGGTTTAAATTTGTCTTAGAAGCAACCTTGGGCAAAAAGGACGGATTAGTTCTCAAAGATACTCTATCCTTGTGGAAGACCAAGTAAGGGGGACGAACACAGAGAGCATGAAGTTCAGACACCCTTCTAGCCGAAGTAATAGCGACCAGAAAGAGCGTCTTCCAAGAGAGAAATTTTAACAAGCATGTAGCAGCCGGTTCAAAAGGGGGAAGTATTAAGGATGCCAGCACTAAATTTAGATCCCACTGCGATAGAGGATCCCTAACAGGGGGTTTAAGTAGGAAGATCCCTCTGAGAAAGGCTTTGCAAAGTTTGTGAGACAATGTTCTGGTCTGCAAATCCGACATGAAAATTCGAGATTGCTGCCAGCTGGACTTTAACTGTGGAAGAAGAAGAACCAGAGTGAAAATTTTCAGCTAGGAAGTCCAAAACTGACTGAATAGGGGCAGTAAAGGGATCTATGTTCTTAGACCTTGCCCAAAAGGAAAAATGTTGCCATTTGCTAGAGTAAATCCTTCTGGTAGAGGACTTTAGAGAAGCTACTATGATATCCCTAATGGGATTAGAGATCACAGGAAGCCTGGCTAAGGAAGGAAGTGGAGCAACCAAGCAGTGAGGTTGAGGGAACGAATGGACCGGTGCAGTTGACCCGACTGGTGGGTCAGAAGATCTGGAACTGGGTCCAGATGCCAAGGCTGCACTGAGATGTCGATGAAGGAACGGAAACCAAATTTGTCGAGGCCAGTAAGGAGCAATGAGAATCATCTTGGCTCTCAAGTCGGTAGCTTTCTGAAGCACTTGAGGAATCAGCGGAAAAGGGGGAAAAGCATAAAGAAGTCCCCGGGTCCAATCCTGGGTTAGAGCATCTCTGGGGGGATGGCCTGGAAGTGGGAAGAGAGAGAAGAAGTCTGGGTATTTGCTGTTTTGGGGTGTAGCAAAAAGGTCGCAGCAAGGAGGGCCCCACTTCTGAAAAATCTTTTCCGCTACAGATTGTTTGAGAGACCACTCGTGAGGCATGAGTATAGCTCTGCTCAACCTGTCCGCTATGATGTTGGTTTTCCTGGGGATATGCGTTGCGATCAGAAACCACTGAGAGGAGATCGCCCATTGCCAAAGTCTGAGAGCTTCTCGACACAGAGGATAGGACTTGGTCCCGCCCTGTTTGTTGATATACCATACTACGGACATGTTGTCTGTGTGAACTGTGATAGTTCCTAAAGGAAGAAAGTCGTTGAGGGCTTGCAACGTTAAAAGCACTGCTCTCATCTCTAGGACATTTATATGCAGGTGGTATTCGAATGGTTGCCACATGCCATGGACCATCCTGCCCTGATAATGCCCCACCCGATCAGGGAGGCATCCGAAGTGACCATGGCTACCGGGTCCAGGGGGACAAATGGTCTGCCCTGATGGACTAGGGGGGGAAGAAATCCACCAGGATAGGTGGCTCTTGCAGATCTGTGTGACAAGGATCCTGTGACGCATGGGCATCTGCTGGAAGGACCATTGGGTAAACAACATCCACTGTAGGAGACACATGTAAAAGTGGGCCAGAGGAAGAAGTGTGATGGCAGCTGCCATTAGGCCTAACACTTTCAGGACCAACCTGGCTTGTACCCTTTTGCTGAATAGGATGATCCGAACTTGATTTTGGATATCCAGGATTCTTTGATTTGTTAGATTTGCTGACATCCGAGTAGTGTCTAGATCTGCACCTATAAAGGTAATAGATTGGCAAGGCGATAAGGAAGACTTTTCGAAGTTGACAGAAATCCCTAACTGGCTGCAGAGACGTAGAGTGTAATCCCTGGTCTGGAGAAGTTGATGCCTGGTGGTGGCTGTGAGGAGCCAGTCGTCTAGGTACGGAAACACCTGTAATCCCTGATGTCTCAGGTGAGCCGTGACCACTGCCATGCATTTGGTGAACACTCTGGGGGCTGTGGTGAGACCAAAGGGCAGGGCTCTGAATTGAAAATGACCAGCCGAAAGCGGAGAAACCTTCTAGAGCATCTGTGGATTTTTATGTGATAGTACGCATCCTGAAGGTCTATAGAGCACATCCAGTTGTCTTTGTCCAGAAAGGGCAAAATCGATTGAAGTGTGACCATCCGAAAACTTGTCTTTTTGACAGACTTGTTTAGTCTGCTGAGGTCTAATATTGGTCTCCAGTCTCCCGTCTTTTTGGGGACCAAAAGGAACCTTGAGTAGATTCCGGATTCTAAATGGCCTGCTGGAACTGGCTGGATGGCCCTTTTCTCTAGAAGTTTTGAAACCTTTAGTTTTGCAATTTCCCTTAGACCGGGTGGAACGTCTGGAAGGGATCCTTTTTGAGGGAAGGGGCTTTTCTCGAAAGGTATTTTGTAACCCTCGGATATGATTGACTGTACCCATTTGTCTTGAGAAAGGGAAAGTCAGGCTTCTGGGTACAGTGACAATCTCCCCCCGACTGCCTCCAAGGGTGGGCAGTCGGGCAACACCTCAGGGATGCTGGAAGGGCTTGTCAGAGAGAGGCTCTCTGCTGCCCTGGTTCTGCGGACCCCCTCTGCCCCTAGGGCGGCGTCTGTTGTTATTACCCCCTCTGCCTCTGGGGGTAAACTGACCACGTGCGTCAGGCGTGACTCCTTGAGATTTTCGGAACCACATTTTCCCTCCCTTCTGACCTTTGGGATAAGGCCTTGAAGGGGTGGAGAAACGGACTCCTACGGCAGAAAGAGTCTTGCCGTCTTGCTCGCACCTGGTCAAAGTGTCCTTCACCTGAGGTCCAAACAAAGTTGTCCCATCGAAGGGAGAGTTTGTGAAGGACGCCTTAAAGGGGTCTGCAAAATTGCAAAGTTGCATCCAGGACTGACGTCTGAGAGCCACTCCTGTGCCTGCAGCTCTACTCGCTCCATCGGCTGCATAAGAAATGAGCCGCATGGAGGAGTTAGTTATGGAATTTAGGATTCCCAGCTGAGAGGCAATCTTCTCTTGAGCCCCAGCAGCTGACGGATCCTGTACCACCTCACCCAATTCCTTGAGGATATCTCTTTGAAGTCGGGTGAAGTGACATAGATAATTCAGCGAATGCATAGCAAAGGTCGCTGAGGAAAACATCCGCTTACCATACCTGTCCATGGTCCTAGACTCCTTGTTAGGAGGATGGACCGGTACGGAAGGATCTGCAAGTTCCTTTTTGGTGGCGGCCACCACCACCATGGCATCAACTGGGACACCTTTGGTGAGAAACTGTTTTTCAGTGGGGGCCGTGATGAATTTAGAAGGCCTCCTGGTGACTGGTTCCACAGAATCAGGAAATGCCCACGCCTTTCGAGCTATCACGTCCATGAGGGGGTCGAAAGGCGGAGAAACCCAGGAGGTGGAGGGTCGAGATCCAAAAGCCTCCAGGTATACCGACTCATCCTCGGAGGGGTTAATGGAGGGCCAGTTCCCCCTCTGTTTCAGGAGTTCAAGAATGTCTGAAAAGGAGACATCTTCAGAGGGGGATCTTGGGGACCCCTCCGACTCATCTAAGTCGGTATCTGATGTCGTAGACTCAGGGGAGTCTAAATGCTTCCTCTTGCAAGTCCTCTTACGCGGGGGTTCCCCTGAAGGATCAGGAGAAACCTCGGAAGAGGAAGGTATTCCCAATGGGGAAACCTGGGGCGATGGATCTCTGGGTCCGGGAGCAAGAGAGTGGGAAGAGATATTTACAGGCACTGAAGAGGGAGGAGCTAAAGGGACCGACTGTTGACTCAGCTCAGGGGCTAGTACATTCCTCATCACCTCGAAGCCTCCCCTCCCGGGAGGACCGAGAGCTCCCGCTCCGAGGAAACAGGAATCCCCGGCCCCACCGAAAGGGAAGGCTCCGAAGCAGATGTCGGTGCCGAGCTTACAAAGCCGAAGCTCGAGGGGAGAACGGGTCGGACAAGGGTCCGATACCACTCGCCCCCTCGGAACCGACAAGGGAAGCCCGACGACCGGATCCCTCCAAGGACGGTCTCAAGGAGGAGATAGGAGTCGAAGACAACGGAGCCGAAAGGAGTGGTATCGGCTCCAAAGCACCAACAGTCACAGTTCCAATAAGCTCCGGCTCAGAGCTCTGAAGGAGAGTCGAAGGAGGAATTTCTGGAGGGTGTGGATAGCGGTGGGTCCTGCTGAGATGGGCTATGAAGCATCTGGGCCAGTGCCTGTGATTTCAGCAGTCTACTCACCACTCTCTCCAAGTCATGGTCTGAGAGTCTGGAAGACCTTGAGGATCGGCTCCGATGGCTCTGCTCTGAAAGTAAGGGAGAGGCCGGAGCCGAATGAATAGACTCCAGTGACGGAGATCTGGATCTCTTTCTCGATGGAGCCATTGGAGCCGAAGAAACTTCGTTTCCAGTTGGAGCCGACACCTTGTCGGCTCCGAGCTGGGTCAGAGATGTGTCGGCTCCAGCCGGAGCCGACACAGGCATGGAAGCAAGAGTATCGGCGCCGATACCAAACCTTCAGAGAAGGAAGGATCGGCTCCAGCCGGAGCCGATGTCAACTCCAAGGGAGTCGGAGCCAAGGCTGAAGGCTTGGACACTGAAGCCTGGGCCTTGGGAGGCTTTGAGGGCTTCCCCGAGCCGGACTTAGCCGGGGAGCTCTCAGGCTTTAATAAGCCCCTGAGAATAAGTTTATTTCTACATTCCTGCAGGACTGTCTGGCTGAAGGAGTGGCAAATAGCACAGGAGTCCTGCAGGTGTAGAGGTTCCAGGCAATAAATACAAGAAGTGTGACCATCTGTCAGAGACATCTTCTGACAGCACGAGTCACACTTCTTGAAGCCTGAGACCCTAGCCTCTTTAGACATGACTGAGTACCTAATCACACACACACTACACAGTCAGTCCAAAAATTAAACTAGATTAACAAAAACCAAGTACAGGGAAAAAACACACAGACACACCCAAACAAACCCTGACAGGAAAAATATAGGAGGGGTAAAGACCTAAGGCCCGACTAGCAAAAATATAAATAAAGGGAACGGGACACTAACGAGAATAGGGCTAAGTGAATCGGGAAGTTAACAAGTAATATATATATAAATATAAAGTACTGGGGTGGACTAAAGTCTCAGAAAAAAAGGTAGAAAAATTCACTTACCAGGAGCTGGTAAAAAGATACCTCATGAGCGAAGCGGCAAACGAGATCTGGGTAATCTCTGCCTTGCATCATGGGATATGGGGCTGCCTCGAGCTGGTGGAAGTGACTCTTGAGCTTAGCAAGTGCCGAGTCGGAGCCGAGGATCGGCTCCGAACCCATCCAGCAAGAATGAAGGCGAGATTGACAACTTAACATCATAAGTTTGGGACAGGAATGTGATATAAAAGAACTTGAGCAAGAGTGAGTGTACAAATATTTGGGAATTGATGAAGGATCAACAGTAAAACATGAGTAAATGTGAATAAAGCTTAGTAAATAATATTTTAGAAGACTTAAATTAATACTCAAAATAGTGTTGACATCTAGGAACAAAGTCCAAACTATAAACCAATTTGTTCTTCCTGTCCTAACTTACGGTTTTGGAGTGAATGACTCACCCCAAAAGGTGTTGGATAGGTTGGACAGCAAAACAAGAAGGATGCTTCACTGTTTATCAAATGATTTATAATAATCAGTGCATACCAAAATTATATATGCCCTGTTCTGAAGAAGTTATGGGCCTCCTTGAAATTGATTACATGTACAGATCTTCAATCGTGGGACTGCATACATATTTGCTGACCTCACAAAAGTAGTGAATGTTTAAAACATGAGGAGAATAAGTCTAAGATCACATCCCTGCTTAGTTTAGCAGAAGCATACAGGTGTCAAGCATGAAATGGTAATCAGGTAGCAACTGAATGTGCCAAAAAAACAAAAGAAAGAATATAATGTGAAGGATCAGATGAGAAGGCAAGAAATGTAGAAAATGCATACATATAGTTGCAAGCATAGAAAACTCTTGGAACAAACTCATGTTGATCAGGATCAAATGCAGGAATGGTTAAGGAGAGGTGAACTTAAACCAAAAGACAAAAGGTTAATACTAGCAGCCCAAGACAGTGGACTATGTACACATTGGTTTACAAAGTCTATTGAACATGTGGGAGATACAGACAAATGTAGGTTTTGCTAAACAGAACTGGAAACAGTCGTACATCTCGTTGCTGGTTGTGATATATTAATGGCAGAATGACTGTATACTGAAAGGCATAATAAAGTGGCAAAACTATTGCACTGAGGATTGTGCAAATATTATAATATTGAAGTAGCTGAAAAACACTGGAAACGTGAGTCACAAAGCATCATAGAAAATGATGAAGTTTACATCACATGGAATCACCTATTACCAAAAGTTAAAAAAACTGATGTGAGAAAACCAGACATAGTCCACGAAAAGACAAAAGTGGCATTGATCACTGAAATTGGTACACCCAGTGAGTACGGTGTCTTAGTACAGAGAGACACACAGTCATAAAATACCAGGATTTGCAGGCAGAAATGAGGGCAATGTGGAAGAAAAACACCCAGACAGTTCCAGTAGTAGTAGTAAGAGCAATGGGTCTTATAAAAAGGAATTTAGAATCATACTTAGAAATGTTACACCATACAAATTTGCAGGAGTCATTACTAGGCACACTGCAGGTGCTGTAAAGAGCACTTCTGGCTAACATCAAAGATTGATACAAAACTTATTGCATGAACTTGAATCATACTTTGACTTAGGAATGGGGTCCATTCCTGTCATGGTATTAGAAACCCAAAAGACTTGGAGAAATTAAAAAAAAGGGAAAAAGAATCAAAAGTTGCCATCCTGAACCTGAAGTTCCATGAACTAGCTATTTCTCCAACAACAGATGTAGCTTAAGTTTCAGATCTCTCAACACTTCTGCAGTATGAAAGAAAATGTGATGTAAAACCCCATTATTCAGCAGGGTAAAGTTACTCATCCCAGGTAATTTTGCCAACAGAGCTTCAGTTTCTTGGTAAGATGCTTTCCATGTGGGAAAAGCAGTTAACACCACAGCATTAAGGTGTAGAAAATATGCCTTTGTTTACTGCATTTTTTCTTCATTTAATGCAGTTTAAGTCCTTCAGTTATATTTTGAAGCAGACTGCTTCTAACTGAATTTTGGTTAGAAAACATATTTTCAGCTTGGCATCATAAATGGTACTTCATGTTCTTCAAAAAGACAGCAATTTCTTCATGAGAAGGCTTAAGTTACAGGAAAGTATGTGGGATGCTCCAGTTTACTAAAATGGGCATACGTACATTTTGATGATGTTTCACAGATTCTTCTGTATTCTTCACTGTGTTACTGCCTTGGTATGGCTTCTGGGCTGTGGAGTGTTGCGGTAGTATTTATTAATTCTTTTTGCCCCTGTGATGTGCTGATCAACCTTCTCTGGGTGAATCATCCCATTCATTCACCAACACTGAGGCAATGGTCAAGGCTATCATTTAGGCAGCCATTAGGGACAGTTTGTGTTTTTTTTTTCATTGTAAGCCTTGCCTTACTCTCTGCATCCACCCGGCAGAGATCCAGTGAGGGGATGTGCAATAGGATGACTGCTAAGGCCATCTCTTTTACTACCACAATGGGACATTCCCCCTCCATGCATCTATGCCCTTTCCCCCTTCCCCCTGAAGTACTTAGCAGTTGTTTCCACAGCGTCCCCCAGTAATCACACTGCCTTGTGTAACACTGAGTGTGTACAACCCTCACACTGGGAAAGGCAGGCAGGCTATACCACTTTATTCCTCCTTTTCCTGCATTGCTCCAACAATGCAAAGACCACCAAGCAAACCCCAGATGCCGGAGTCACAGTCAGGCATCAATCCTTCAGTGTCCAGAGACAGGTAGGACACTACACTAAAATATGATTACAGTTTTGTACATCTGCCAACATTTGTTGAGTGGGCAGTTAGCTAACAGCACAGGGGACTGAGGCTCTGAGCTGTTAATAAGCTGCTTCCTGTATTCAAGGGTACAGAGCCAGATTTCTTCCACCTCAGTTTGCCAGCTGTTCGACTCTGACCAAGTCGCATAACCAGAAAAAAAAAGGCATTTGTATCCAGTGGGCTTACCTGGTTAAACAAAAGTAAAAAAGAAAAGCAGTATATTAATACATGTAATTAAACTTACCAGGAAGCATTTTTTGGCAAATTCCAGCATAAGCTGCTATAGCAGAAAGATTACCCAACACAAACAAGGTCAGTAATCTGACAGACAAAAGATTATTAGACAGATGCTTGTACTCCTGGACACAGCCATCCTTGTGGAGGTCCAATTGGAGGATCTGGGAAAAAGAATACAAGAACAACAATGCTCTTCTCCTTATTACAAATGTGATTATGGCTGACACATAAGAGGAAGCATGTTCACAATGCTCTTATCTTTTCATACACACTCATCTGCTAGCTGCCAGTGGTGGCGAAAATGGCTGTGTTAGCCATCAAATAAACATATCATGAAAGGAACCTTGAGAAGAAAGTACCAAAGTGAAAAAAAAAATAGTATATCTGACTTCAGGGCAGACACTTGCTCACTTGCTTCAATATGTAAAGCTACAAAGAGTTGTTCTAGACGCATTGTAAACAGCTAAGGTAAAAGTATATCTCTCTGCAAGTTGGATCTACACCATCACAATCACTATGCCACAATACATGATCTAATGCACGAACTGCATTACTTTATTTCAACTTTCTTAAGCTGAAAAGCCACAAAGTTTCTAAGCAGAACAGTGAGATCAGGTGCTGAAATAAACAGTTGATGGCAACTAATCTATTACACAGACAGCATAGCAGTGTTACTTGACTTTCTCCAGCAAAATGAAAACACGCATCCCTAATGCACTTAATTCCAAGATTCCAGATCATCTGACCAGATACTGGACAACTGTGCTACACAAAACAACTTAGCTATAGAGGACAGTTTTCCTTTGACACCCACCACAAAAAAAGTTACACACAGAAATTCCTACTACAGGTAGGACTTCCAAGATTACAGATCATTCAAGCTGGTAATGGGGAAAACAGTCCTTTAGTTAGTTACTTGAGGAGGCCTGTGATTCTATCAAAAATAATGGGAATTTACTGCACCATGTTTAAAGAAAACATTGGTTAACAGGTGAAGAAAATCTAATTTCTGGCAAAGATGGCATCAATTTTTTGCTATACAGAAAATATAACATCAAGGCATGCATCTACTGAATCCTGAGGTGTGAAATCTTAGAAACTTGTTTCTCAGTCTTAGTACTGCAATATTCCATAAAAATATGAATTATTGCACACACAGCTATTTTTTCCACGACAAGCTAAGAAACAGAGTTTGGCAGTAAATACTTTTGCTCCTTGATCCCCATAGGCCTTATTCCTGATGTCCTTTTATAAAACAGTACTGAAATAATAGAGAGAATAACTGTGCTTATTCTTTTCTAGACACTGAAAAGTATTCTTTGGGACAAGGGCTGTTGAAACACACTGTGTGTGTGTGTGTGTGTGTGTGTGTGTGTGTGTGTGTGTGTGTGTGTGTGTGTGTGTGTGTGTGTGTGTGTGTGTGCACATGGGGGGGTACAACAGAAGAGTGCGTGCGTGTGCGTCTGTGAAGACTGCATAATGTAACTGATTATGTGCAGTACTTTAAATCACTGAATCAGAGACAAGTATTGCACACTGAAATCCATAACAATGAATTTATGAGTGGCGCTCCTTCTGTAGGATGTAGCACACAATTGCTAAGACTTTTTAGATGATGAAACTTTCCTAGGCAAGTCCTCCCCCCTTCTATCCCATAGGTGCCTTACACAAACCAATAGAGAATGTGGCTGTTGCTGGGGCTCTACCTACAGATCACCAGTAAGTAATGGCTTCTCTGTCTTTAGTCACAAAGGTTAATATACAGTGCAGGAAGGACAGAATTCCCAGCTAGTACTCCTGAGTGTGTTTTATGGGAACATTCAATTTTGTGGCTCCACATGAAAATTTTTACCTGAATGTCACAACCAATTTGTAATGTTTTGTGAATGCGTGCTAGAGAAATGTACAAATCGTGTAGTGTATAATTCTGCATTTAAAGGGTTAAGAGTTAATACATTTATTCTGTGTAAAATGTGTAAATACTGGTGGTCTCTGTAAAAGCTGCTGATGCCTAAAAGTCTGTTGTTCTTGCTGTGGAATGTTGAGATAGGGGCCTCACACTAGCAACAGATAAGTGTTGTGTTAAGAAGAGACAGTTACAGGACCATAACTCAGAAACTGGGTTTGACAGGGCAAGCCCTGTGGACAAGCTAAATTTTGAAAGATGTTTTTGCAAAAGTCAGCAATTAACTGATAAGCACCTGTTGTGTACGTGCAGAGAACGGTATAGTGTACGTGCAAAGAACTGTATAAAAACAGCAGGTTGAGCTATTGAAAATCAGACAAACTTTGTACTTGCATGCTTTGCCTCCTTGCTGCAAGTAATAAAGGTGCCTTGCTGAACCTTACATGAATTGATCTTTGAATTTTCTTTGACAGACTGGTCCTTCGGACCGGAACCCTCTCTTCACCTCGGATCAGACGGCCAGGTGGCTGAAACCGTACAGGGAAGAAACCAAAGCAATTCTTCTGCAATATAAAGACCTCCGACTGAATTGTCGTCAAAAAAGGCCAGTCACCTTCTGATCTGCGACTGAAGGACGGGTATCCGTGAGTCAGTGGTCAATCACGTAGGCTCAGGTAAGGTGAGTTTTGCTATTCTGTTTCATTCAGTCAGGGACAGGCAGGTGCATGCATTTTTCTTGTTAGATTGTATTATTCAGTCAGGGACAGGAAACTGCATTGATATTCTGTGAGGAAAACTGCATTTCTTGTTATTCTGTGAGGAAAACTGCATTTCTTGTTAGATTGTTTTATTCAGTCAGGGACAGAAGAGAGAAAAAGAGGAAACAACTGCAGTTCTGTCATAGACTAGGTGAACAGGATAGTAAAAGATTAGACAGTCATTCTGAAGAGACTATAACAAAATCTGTGGTACACATAAAAAAATTGAAGGTAATAGATAAAATTACTAAAGGTAACTACGCAGTGAACAAATGGGTAATTATAACTGTGGTGCAAAAACATCAAAAGACCCACCATTAACAGAAGATGGTAAATATATGCAGGTACAGCGTGCAGATAATGTTAGATATTTTTCAAAATGGGTAACTAAGTATGATTTTGATGTAAAATTAGATAAATCTTCACTTCTCAAATTGATAAAGCAATCAAAAGCAGACTCCGAGGGCAAGCAAGTTAAAAAACAGCGACAATTAGGAGTTCCCCAGGCATACAGATGGCTGGAGGAAGCAAATCAAAGGGATCAGAAAGAAAAAATTCTAAAACAATGTTTTTAGATAAAGAGGATAACCACCTAGTACTAGCTTCAACACCCCCTCTCCCACCAGCATATGGAGCCAATGATCAACACAGAGCCCCTCCTCTACATCCTGTAGTCACAGGAGGTGAGGACTGTAAAAATAAAGCTAGTAAAAGTTAGGGGTCCAATAGGGACTAGGTCCAAAACAAAAAACACAGATGATGACAAAAATCTTGAAGTCTGGCGATTGTTTACTGAAACCCAGGCCACGACTAGTGGGGAAGAAAAACTCTGTCCTCTTATTGAGGTACCTAATCCCAGAGCAGGTCAGGATAACCAAGACCCTACTTTATTAGTATATAGACCCTGGAGTCCTGAAGATATTAGGAAGGCCACTGAGGGTATTCCCCACCCTAGGGTTAACATTAAAAAATTTTCAGAGGACCTGCAAGGTATGAGGCTAAGCTATAACCTAAATGGAGAAGAAATAGAAAAAGTGGTAAGACAAATTATAGGTCCAGACTGGCACATGGTCTGTGGTAATTGGAATCCTCGTGACGCTCAGCAGAGACCCCTTCCACATAACGACGTAGGGTTGATGTCCAGGTGACAGGGCTTATGAACCGAATTTCTGATAAGTGGAAACCACGGGCAGACTGGACCTGCATTAATCAGTGTGTCCAGCAAGAAGGCAAGTCAGTTGACCACTATTTTGCTAAGCTCATAGAGTGCTTTAATAATCATTGTGGGATGCAAATCTCTGATAACCAGACAGAAGACCCCCCCCCCATGAACAACAGTTAAAAAATGCCTTTCTAAAGGGGAGCAGTGCTCCTATTAGTAGTTTTATTACAAAACACATGGTAGATCACCGGTACAAGCAGATTGCAACCACTGCTTGAGTATGCAAGGCATGCTGAGAGACACTTTAATAGCAAAAAGAAAAAGAAAATGCAGATATTTTCATTAGAAGACGGGGCTGAGGTATATGTGGTACATCCAGGGAAAAAGGGCAAAAATAGGGAAGGCAGGCAGTCTGACCAACGGTCAGAAGATTTTGAGGGACGTAAAAAGAGGGGAGAATGTTTTAAATGCGGAAAGAAAGGTCACATGGCAAGGGATTGCAAAAAGAATAATAGGACAAGGACGGATGAACAAAAAGATAACTGACTATATGATGGACAGGAAGCACAGGGAAGGGTTGCAATACAAAGCAGGATAAATGGTAATGCAGAAGTAAAAATAGAGGAAGTACAGGATGGTGGAGGGGATGACAATGAAAATGACAGTGATGAGGTATTGGACTTGGCACTTCTGTGCTTGGAACTTTTTTAGCAGATACCAAGCCAGAAGTCACTCTTTTGGTGGAAGGAAGAGAGGTTAGTTTTTTGTGTGATTCTGGGGCTTCACGGACCCTGATACATCCCTCCGAATTATTGGAGTGTACACGGTCTTCGGATTACATATTTGTTAAGGCTGCAAATGGGCAGCTATACCGGGAGCCTCTCTCACACAAAATTATGATCACAGATCCTGTAACAGGGTTGACACAGAGAAGTAAAATTGTAGTGTCTGCAAAATGCCCAATAAATCTCTTAGGCAGAGACTTGATGCAGTTATTTTGCATAGCGGTGGTTCCAACTATACAAGGGATGCAAGCACAATGACAGACTGACATCTGCGAAGTGCATGATACCTGTGTAGTGCAGCCAAGAGGTAAGATGTTTTACAGGTACAGTCAGGACCTGATTACTACTGGCCCAGGCACTGTAACCAAGGAATTAATGGATTTGGCCATTAGTAAATTTCCCTCATTAGATATTAATAAGCAGCCATTACTGCACTGCATCCTGTATTTTCCACAACATGGGTAGAGTTGGGCAGAAACATTACCAAATGGGAAAACAGACCAGAGAGGAACTTTCAGAGCAGGGAGTGCAGGTACAGAAATTGAACTGGGTAACTCAGACTAAGCCAGCAGTACATCTGCATTTTTGCAAAAATATTTGACAAATACTCCTGTTAAAGGAGGAAGAAAATGCGCTGAAAGGTATTCCAGATAAATTGTGGTCCACAGGGAAATCAGATGTAGGCCTTATTCGCACAGCAGGAGCAGTGGTGATTACTCTATAATCAACATTTAGACCCCAAAAACATCAATACCCATTGAGAAAAATGCAGAGGCAGGGATAAAGCCCATTATAGCTGCACTCCTTAAAAGTGGTGTGTTAACTGAATCTCCTGATTCACCATGTAACACACCTTTGTTCCCAGTTAAAAAGGCAAATGGAGAGTGGCGCATGGTTCAAGATCTGCAGGCTGTAAATGAGGCAGTAATACCTAGGGCACCTACAGTACCTGATCCGCATACACTCTTGAATGTGTTAAAACCCCATCAGAAATATTTTTCTGTAGTAGATATTAGTAATGCATTTTTCTCAATTCCGATACATCCAGACAGTAGATTCTGGTTTGCATTTACTTATCAGGGTAAAAGATACACACACACTCGATTACCACAAGGTTATTGTGAGAGCCCCACGATATTCTCACAGGAGATGTCAAGTAATTTAGCCAGATTTAGCCCACCGAGAAATAGTCAAATCCTGTTTTATGTTGACATCTTATTAGCAGCTCCCACTTTACAAGCTTGCCAAGAAGACACACTAGCATTGCTACAGTTTTTAGCTACTGAGGGACACAAGGTGAACAAGGAAAAATTGCAGCTGTGGAAGAAACAGGTCCAATATTTGGGCTATATAACATTTGATGGAGGTAGAACCTTGGATGAGGACAGAAAAATAGCTATTTTGCAGGCTCCAAAACCTATTACCAAGAAGGAAATGATGTCCTTTTTGGGTACGACTAACGTCTGTCGAAGTTGGATTCCAAACTATGCTTTGTAAGTGGCACCCTTGTCTGACCCATTTATAAAAAGCCTATGGCAGCACAGGACCCAGTGATTTGGACACCGGAGGCAGATTTAGCCTTTTGTAACTTAAAACAGTTAATAGCGTCTTCTTTTGTCTTGGGGTTACCAAATTATCACAAGCACTTTTTTCAAACTGTAGATTGTAAGCACGGCTATATGACATCAGTCCTGACGTAACAACATGGGGATAAGCAACGTCCCATTGCTCATTATTCATCACAGTTAGATCCAGTGGCACGGTCCTTACCCCATTGTGTTCAGGCTGTTGTTGCAGTTGCTATGGCAGTACAGGCTTCGGCCTCAGTGGTTCTGTTTCACCCACTCACCCTAAAGGTCCCTTCATGCAGTAGCAATTACTTTGTTACAAGAAAAGGTAGTATACCTTTCCCCAGCTAGACATCTCTCCTGCATGACTGTTTTGCTGAGCCAGCCTCACATGACAATTGAATGGTGCACAACCCTGAATCCATCAACTCTGCTCCCTACCCCTGTAGATGGTACTCCACATCACTGCCTGCAGGAGATCGAGCAGACAACATTACCTAGGAAGGACCTTACAGATATACCTTTAACAGATGCTGATCTGACATATTATGTAGATGGCTCATGCAAAAAGAACCCAGCAGGACAGAACCTAGTGGGCTATGCTGTACTATCTGACACAGAGGTTATTGAGGTAAAACCCTTACCATGACATTTGTCCGCACAGGCGGCAGAATTGATTGCACTCACTCGTGCATGTACTTTAGCTGAAGGTAAGCGTGCAAATGTTTTTACTGATGGTCAATATGCTTTTTCCACGGTGCATGTGTTTGCACAGCAATGGAAAAACCGAGGTATGATTACATCAACTGGTAAACCTATAAATCATGCACAGCACATATTAGTTCTTTTAAACTCCATTCAATTACCTCAGTGTTTAGCCATCTGCAAATGTGCAGCTCACACAAAACAGCATGATGCTATCTCAAAAGGTAATGCAAGAAGCTGACGCTTCTGCAAAGCAAGCAGCTGCAGAAGCTTGTTTATACCTTGCAGAAGATTTAGAACCTTCTGAAAGTTTAAATTTGGACACGCTACAAACAATGCAATCATTGACCACACAGGTAGAAAAAAGGCATTGGTTAAAACAGGGGGCCGTCTTCAGAGACGGTTTTGTACATCTCAAAAGAAGGGAAACCAATATTACTCTCTAACCGTTTTCGATATGCGGCATTACTGAGCCATGGGCAATGCCATGTCTCAACAGGGGGAATGGTACAGATAGTGAATCAGGTGTTCACTGCATATGGATTTTCTAAAAAATTTTTTTTAACATGTCAGATTTGCAATCAATATCATGCACAAGGAGCAGTGCGGCCCAGTCAAGGGAGTTTCCCCACACCACCATACCCATTTCACGCCATTTGCATGGATTTTATAGAGTTAAATAAATGTGAAAATAAGAAGTACTGCCTTGTCATTATAGATATGTTCTCAAGGTGGGTGGAAGCTTTTCCAACCAGGAACCCGGATGCAGCTACAGTAGCAAAGGTTCTTGTGAAAGAAATTGTTCCTAGGTTTGGCATTCCGGAGAGAATATATAGTGACAATGGAACACACTTTGTGAACCAAACTATACAGCAGCTAAGTAAGTTTGTTGGTATTTCTCTAAAAAAATCAGTATGCTTATCATCCTCAGTCTGCAGGGTTGGTCGAAAGACATAATGGTATACTTAAAAGTAAACTGAGGAAATTAATGGCTGAAACTGGGAAAATCTGGTTGTACTGTTTACCCCTGGCACTGTTGAACATGAGAACTGTTCCCTCAGCAAAAGGGCTGACCCCATATGAGAAACTGTATGGGAGGGTGTATTGTACACCCCAATGGAAACCTCTCATGCCTCAGACCAGGAAGCTGATCTTACATTAGCTGAATATATGAAGAAACTGTTAAATTCTAAACATCTGTTACAGTCTAATTCTGTTTCAGGTTCAGAGCAGACTAAGGCACCGGAAATAACAGTAACTCCAGGAGATTGGGTGTGGATCAAGATAGTGAAAAGGAAGAACTGGGCATCACCGAAGTGGGAAGGTCCCTACCAGCTGCTTCTTTCGACACCGACTGCAGTCAAGATTGCAGAGCGAGCTTCGTGGATCCATCTGACACACTGCAAGTTAGTGAAGAAATTCGAATTAGGTAAAAATCTTACCTCTCCATCGGGACCCTAAGCACAAAAGTCTGGCTACAAAGGGGGGGTCAGATCAATAGGAACTGATCCGTCTCAAACCCAGTGAAACAATCATCGGTGCTAAGGTCCTATATGGTAGAGAATTAGATAAAATACCCAGATTAAGCAACATGACTGCACCAAAGGAAGTTGAATTCCATCCTTTCGGGAAAACCGAAGAAAACAGAACACTGGAACGACAACCCTTTCCACAAAAATATTGTATGGTAATCCCATTGACTGTAATTGTGGTCATTGTTTTTCTGCTATGGCCATTTCTCTTTTCCACCACATTTACCGAACCTAGCAAGCGTGCAGCATGGCATCCTGCTTTCAACACATATCAGGCTATCAAGTACGCATATGCAGATACCCTTAATGTCTCTAATTGTTGGATCTGTGCAGCTATACCAACTGCACATGGAGGATTACCTTTAGTGGCATCTCCACTAAATGTTACCGAAACATGGACAAGCTTGTTGAGCAACACGTCTAATATTACGTCTGCAAATGCTGGCCTTCCATCAAAACGGAACTGTGTGTTTTCAGAAACTTGACAGAACTAGGGTAGGATGGAGCCATTGTAACAAAACAGTGGTTTATAACTGCACCGCATACAGGTCGGGTTGTGTGGCAAATTTTTCATCTAATAAGAAAACTTGTTAATAACTCTATAATCAACTTTGTCCAGGAAATGGAAACTGTCTATTGGAAAATGTTCTGAGGACAGCAGCATTTTGAGGATCGCTTTGAGTTTATTAACATCACTATTAAAGTGGAAGATTGTTATTTTGTGCGCGGAAGAAAAGCATATAAATGGCTACCAAGAAAGTGGTCCGGAAGCTGCTTTTTGGGCTACCTAGTTCCAGCTATACGACACACATTTACTTTACCTCAAGAGAAAATCTGAAATGTTCGAGAAGTTAAAAAAACCTGCCAATCCAGTAGGCCGAATCGATGCATCATGGATATATCACCATGATCTGGCTCACGTCAGTGACAAAGGACTATCCCACATGGCTCTTGGTGATGACGTCATATCATGGGCCGGCATACTACCTCAGTACGAAGCGGTAAAATCGATTTGGGAACGGAGAAAGTTGCCCAAGTTGCTTGAGACATTGAGCAATGCAACCTCTTCTGCCTTGGAATTGGTGACAGATGAACTGACCTCTATGAGAGCAGTAGTGCTTCAAAATCGTATGGCTCGTGATTTCACCCTGGCGGCGAAAGGAGGTACTTGCGCGTTAATCCAAGAGGAATGCTGTTTGTTTATTCCCGACAATGAACACGAAATAGATAGCCATCTCGAAGTGATTCAGCAAGTGTCTGCCTTGACCGAGCCAGGTCAAAATCCTTTAACAGACTTTTTCCAGAAATGGTTTGGGGGCTGGGGCAGTGTCCTGATGAATCTGTTGATCACCATTTGCGTTGGAGCAGCGATATTGATGTTCTGTGGATGCTGCTGCGTCCCCTGCATGCGTGGACTGGTAATAAGCACTATAGATGCCTCAGTCTCAAAGACCTTGTACCAACAGAGAACTGAATATGAAAAACTACTAAAACTGGAGGTGGAAGAATTGTCTACTTGAGCCTAAGCCAAATGACTCTCTGACTGCAAGGCCCTGAGTGGAAATGGTCAAGAGATGAAATGGACTTGTTTTAGACTCATTGAACAATAAGAATAAAGTATTAAAAGGGGGAGATGTTAGAGAAATGTACAAATAGTGTAGTGTACAATTCTGCATTTAAAGGGTTAAGAGTTAATACATTTATTCTGTGTAAAATGTGTAAATACTGGTGGTCTCTGTAAAAGCTGCTGACGCCAAAAAGTCTGTTGTTCTTGCTGTGGAATGTTGAGATAGGGGCCTCACACTAGCAACAGATAAGTGTTGTGTTAGGAAGAGACAGTTACAGGACCATAACTCAGAAACTGGGTTTGACAGGGCAAGCCCTGTGGACAAGCTAAATTTTGAAAGATGTTTTTGCAAAAGTCAGCAATTAACTAATAAGCACCTGTTGTGTACGTGCAGAGAACTGTATAGTGTACGTGCAAAGAACTGTATAAAAACAGCAGGCTGAGCTATTGAAAATCAGACACACCTTGTACTTTCATGGTTTGTCTCCTTGCTGCAAGTAATAAAGGTGCCTTGCTGAACCTTACGTGAATTGATCTTTGAATTTTCTTTGACAATGTGTACAAAAAAGATCACGTTACAAAAGCACAAATGCCACATACTGTTGCATTGCATAAAGCAAGATGCAGATGCTGACAGTGCTTTTGAGAGAATCTTTGGGACAGTCATCAGGTATTCCCATACTGCTGGTAACAGACCACAGTGTAAGCCATGGCTGACAGCCATCTACACAGTCACAGCTTGGTAAGATTCTTTCTCTGCCTTTAGCAAAGGCGAGGATAAGCTTGTTTTTGTTCTGAAAAGATTTAATTCTGTATACTTAATATCCATGATGTCTGTGGACATCCATGCAGTAAAACAGACATACCACCGAATTCACTTTAACCCCAAAGGTGTGTAAGGATCTGAGCCAAAACTTGCTGGGCTGGTTGAGGTAATCTCAAGAGTGGGCTACTAGGAGCAGCTCATCTGAATAATCAACACACTGGCTCCCTGCAACGTTAGGTAGGTTGCACTCACTAAAATAACTTTAATTAAAAAAAAAAAAAAAAAAACACTATCCACCTTAAAAACAGCACAAAAGAAAATAAAACAATTATCTCAAACTGTCCAGTTACTGTTAAACAAAAACACAGAAGAGCAAAAAGAAAAAACACTATCTACACAGACTTAACTACCTTGATCAAATACATCTTTATATTACTCGGGTATCCAAACGTGTTCTAAACCACAAAGGTAGTCCAGTTTGTCAAAACAATCTATTACTGATTTTGATTTTTTAAACATTATTAAGAAAATGTATACAGCTCATAGTACAAAATATCTCCTACTCAGAAACACCTTTAAGGCAAAATAGATAAAAAAAAACCTAATAATTTATCTTTAACTGGGTTAGACTTACTGGGCTGCAGAGCCCTTTTTCAGCAGAAACCAGAGGAGAAAACCTACACACACAAACAAATACAAAACCATAACATCATACAGTATTAACATACAAGTGTATATACACAGGAGAAACAGAATACAACATATAACTGAACATGTTACAATACAAGATTAATACTGACGGTTTAAACAGCCATGGTACATATTACGTATATAAAATATAACATAAAAAGTTAGAATCTATCCAACAACTATCAGAGAAAAATTCAAGGTTGGTAGAATATCACAAAGACCTTAAATGAGTAGTTGTGCTAAAGTGTGAGAGCTGAGAGAGGAAGGGGAAGAGAAGAGGGAGTAGTTTAAGTGGGACAAGGACAGGTCCAAGAATTAGTAAATAAATTAAGTCCTTTAGAAGTTTTTGAAGTTAAGGAAGTTGCCATTTGTTCTTAGAGAAAGGGGAAGTCTGTTCCAGATATTAGCAATGGAGTGGCTGTATACAAATTGGCCAATATTTTTATTGGGTTTGTAGATGTCTAAGAGGTGTAGGTCTGTGCTGCATAGGTTGCGCTTTGTAGACTAGGGAGTGACTAGGTCTGTGAGGGCAGGACAGTGGGAGGGTTGATTTAAGACTGTGTGTGTGTGAGCTAGGGTTGAGGAAGAAGGAGTTGTGCACTGCTGCAACTTTTGGACCCTCATTTGTTAAAACTGACCACATATCAGTCACCGTCGAACTGGCACTAACCCCAGAACTCACAAAGGGTGAAATCCAACTAAAAAACTTCACCAAGGCAAACTCTGCTGTACCAGACAAAATCAAAGCCAGAGCCCCAAGTAAAATCAAGCTGCCATAGTGAACTTCCAGCATCAACAAACTTTAAGTTGCTGTCCAAGAAAACAAAGAAAAGGGCCCAACAATGGAAAAGCACCATCCTCAGCCTTACCACTCAAATAAGACAAATTGTCAAATCCTCCAAGACCTCTTCTGAGAGAAAACTAGCAAGTACTGCCAAGGATAACCATAAGGCCTTGTACAGCTATGTATATAACCTAAAGGGTAGGACCCAAGCATGTGCAGAACTGGTGACCAATGGTACCACACACACCGACCCCACAGAGATTGCAAACCTGCTTGTGGATAGGTTTGGTGAAAATTTTACTCCCTACCCCCTCCTAACTTACAACAAACCCTCACCTACCCCGCCCCCCCAACTTACATATCTGAAGAGCAGGTCCTCAAAGCCCTGTCCAAGGCAAAAAACACAGCATCTATGGGACCAGATAACATCTCAGGCTGTCTTCTAAACAGGCTAAAACATGAACTATCACCACCACTAAGTACCATTTTCAATCACAGCCTAACCTCAGACTTTGTTCCTGTGGACTGGAGCACAGGTACAGTTATTCCCCTCCACAAAGGTGGCCTAGCAACAGACTTAGGGAATTAAAGACCCATAAGCCTAACCAGTCTCATCTGTAAGGCCACAAAACGTACCATTATGGATTTCATAAATAAAGACATAAGTGACCTCCAAACCCTGGATCCTACCCAATTCAGCTTTGTGAAGGGCAGATCCTGTCTGTTTAATCTGGTGGATTTCTTTGAAAGTGTGACCAAGGCCATTGATGAGAGCAAATCTGTCCATACAGCACACCTCAACTTGGCAAAGGCTTTCGACACAATCCCACATTCAGGCATTACTGGTAAACTTAGCAAACTGAATGTAAACCCCTTTGTTGTAAGATGGGTTGCCAACTGACTCACAAACTGGACACACCAGCAGACCTGTTACCAGCAGGATGCTACAAGGGTCAGGGCTGGGCCCCCTACTGTTTGAATAACTTTGAGGACAACTATAAACTAGATGCAATCATTGAATCCCCAAATGAGGTCAGTATACTCCAGAATGGTGTCACACAGACCAATGACTGGTGTGTTAGTCACAGTCTCAAATTAAATGCAAAGAAATGCATCATCATTCTCATCGACACAAACACTGTCCCTTCACACTATCAAATCTATAACAATACCCTAAGTACCCATGAAGTGGTAAGGGACTTGGGATCACAGGTTGACTATGACCTTAACTTCGACCACCACATGTCTACCATTGCAAGGAAAGCTTTCCATGTAACTCACTTGGTTAGTGACATCACTTCAACAGCAAAAGAAGTTATAACCCCCATACTAGGCACTTTTCCAGCCCATAATTAAGTATAATACCCCACTCGGTATGTACCGGACTAAGCATCTGCAGCAATTAGAGACACCTCAGAGGTTTCTAACAAAGATGATCAAGGCCTCCAGTATGTGTCTTACACGGACCGACTAAAACCCCTGTCACTATACTCCGTATTATATAGACTTCTTAGGGGAGACTTATGCCTGGCCTACAGAGCAACACAAGACCCAAACCTAATGAACTTATTGCATATCCGTAAATCAAATGTGTCTAGGGATACCCATTCCAGGGACTTAAATATGGCATATGACAAACAGGACATGCTGGAGGGACAGATTTATCTTGCAGCGACTGCCATGTTTTTGGAACAGGCTAGCAATTCATGTGAAATAGCACCTCTATGACACTGTTCAAGAGGAACTCGGATGAGTGGATGGAGCCCCGTAAATCCTTACCAGGATAGCACCCACCGCCATCCCGGAAATGGGCAGTCATCACTAAATGCAATCCTGGGTATTGACTAGTACTGCTATGGTATTACATTGGGTTGAAATGGCTAGGCTTAAAATGACCTCCGGGGTCGATAGCCTTGTAATCTCCTATGATTCTATAACTCTGCCTGAAACCTTGTTAAGCAAACACAAATTTATACCACAGCAAACAGAATAGATATTAGCCTACTAGTTTCATCCTTGGAAAAATCTATTCCTCTTCTATCGTTCACTAATTCTTGAAACAACGGTGACAAGAACTGCAACAAATAATGCACACAGAGTGGGCACTAATCTATAACTCACTCAGCTCTTAATCTTGAATCAATGAAATATTAACATCACAATTCTGTTCTCAGCATGATCTTCAAAATTGTTTAACAAATTAAATAGAGCTCTCACTATGGTTGTTCCAACACCAATAAAACAAGCCTCACTGTGCTACTTTACTACTTTTAAACCATGTAAATAAATACATTTTACTTCTACATTACTAGTCTTCGACATAACCTCATTGCCTTTAAATTCTCATCTCCTTTACTCAGCTCACAGACAAACTACGATCTGGCCTTTTGTCTTTCTTTAAATATGGGTGCTTTTGTTTGTAATAAGTGTTCCATCTGCAAACCTATTGTAAGATATTTTTCAGTTATTACTGGTATTAAGTTTATCCAAATGGAAGTTACAAATGTAACACTGAAGGAGTTATATATGTATTAAAATGTGCTTGTAAGTTATTTTAAATTGGGGAGACTTATTGGTCTTTTAAGACATATTTTCAGGAACATATTAGAAATATTAAAAATAAAAAATCAGATAGTCCAGTGGGTGCTCACTTTAAGGAACTTCATGGTGCTAAGATAGCTTGTTTGATGAGGTGCATATTAGAAAAAGCGGATTTATTTGTAGGGGAATATGTTAATATTAAAACCAAGTTACTGCAAAAAGAAACCTTATTTATTTTAAAGTACAATACCTTAGAACCAATTGGTCTTAAAGAATGTAATTGGAAATATGTAATTTAATAATTACTTGTTAATTATTTAATTGGGTTATATCAAGTATTTAAATGGTTGTGTGTTACATGTTTTTTACTCTTGGAAGGCTTTGGCCGAGGCGCTAAGTTAATAAATGCTACTTGTTTTTAGTTTGTGGCTAGTTGTTTATTTTGGTGTTTTTTCTTTTGTTTTTGGACACCTACAAGCTGACATCATCATGCTCCCCAATCACTTACCAAAATTATCAAATTTCTTTATCACAGTGTTCCAAACTTTCTGCTATCATCTGCTATGACAAAGTAAGACATCACTGACAAAAAATATCCTCTTTTAACACACCAAAGAAAGTTCAACTTCCTGCTCACTCATTTTCAAAACTCAGTATAGAACCACCCTTATGTTTCCACTGTCAAAAACAAATCACTAATCAATAGTAGAGCGGGAGAGGAGGAGTGCTTGTTTGGCTTGCTTGCTGTACTCTGCCTGAATATTGCTGATCTCTGTCAGTATTTTTATTTTCCAACTGAAGTTTTCATTTTAGGTTAGTTACTTCTATTTTGTATCGTATTCTTATATTACATTTGTTTTGTTTTACATTTTCTGTTCTATTGGAGTTTTAAGAGGTCTTGGCTAGGGTCAGTTAGAAACATCTGCAAAGAATTCCTTTGCAAGCAGTGAATGACATCAGCTAATTAGTGGCAGGAGGTCAGAAATAGTATCCCTCATTTAGCTAGAAATATCTCTATTTAGCTGGAGTGTTTGTTTGTTATACTATGCCTGAACATTACTGATCTCTTGTCTGCATTTTATTATTTCCAACCACCCACCAAACTGTTGTTGTATTCTTAAAGTTGGTGACTTTTGAGTTGCCCACCCCTACTATAAATCTGATTTTGAACACTCCTCCCAGTCCCATTTCATCAGCTCATTATACTGATTAGAGAGATATCATTTGGGAAGGCCCACCCCTTGTTTCTTAACCATGAATTAACTTCTGCTTCCTCCCATCCCAATTAACTAAAAAAAGAAAAAATGCACTTTATTCAGCTGCGTTTACTGTATTTGTGTTTTTTCCTACTTATTACTTTATTTTGCTGTTTGTTCTTAAAAGTGTTCAATTGCATTTATTCTTCTCCATTTATTACTGCTTGTTAGTAGTCTGATTAAATTGTAACTGTTATTCTAACCCTCTTAGTTTTGGTTTAAGCACTCATGCTTCAGGCCAGTTGTTTTACATTAAGAAGGTTTGTAGACTACACCATTGTGGCAAGAGAGGTAGCTTACTTCGTTCTAAGTTAGGAATTGCTGGTTGAAGGCTTATTGCGTCTGTTATTCTAAAAGTCTCTTAGTTCTGGTTTAAGCACTTGGGCTTCAGGCCAGTTATTTTACATTAAGAAGGTTTGTAGTCTACACTTTTGTGGGAAGAGGGGGTAGCCTCTGCCCTTCTGAGCTGAGAGTTACTGGTTGAAGGTTTATTGTGCCTGCTTATCTGAACTGTTTTTTTCTGAAATTGTTGCACTTTGTTTGCTGTAGCATAGACTAGATTCACATCTGCTGAATCTAGTTCTGTTTGTATAACTGGAGCACTAAACCAGGCCATCTTTTGTTGAAGAAGGTTCCCCTGCACCCTAGTGGCAGGAGTGTGCAGTTAGAACTCATCTGATTGAAGGTTGCTGGAAAAAACTCAGTTTTGAGCTTTTTTGTTGGTTAATTTGTTTAAATCAGTTTGTAATTTGCTAAATAAGAACCGTGTTTGCACGGGTTTGCTCATCACACACTGACCAGCAGTAGTGGGCACCATTGGCGGTTACAGATGTAAATACTTCTGCCTGCAAATTTTCCCTTAGTACTCTGCTGGTGCTCCTTCATTGAGTTCTCGCGATTGTCCCTCAATGACAGGTGATACATTCAGCGAAGCTCCTGAGGTAAAAACACAGATCCTACCCACTAGCCCTTCATATTTTTCCTGTCCTCTACTTTACCTGGTCCTTCTTGTCCTCTCCCTGTTTTCTGACCACATCAACTTATACAGCAATATGGACAGACAATTTCCAACAGTTTCTCCAACCAGGCTAGTTGACATGGACATCCTCAGGCAATGCAGCAATTGCCTGATATACAGTGACAACCTACTTTTTCTAAATTCATTATGTGAGAGATGCATCTATATAAAGAACCTAGAATCCAGGCTCTCTTGCTCACCAGTCAGTTCATCTGATACTAACCAGGCTGTCAATATGCACACCTCACCTCTTGCTCCTACCAAACCAAAACCACATAAATCCACATATGCAGAAGTCCTTACTAGAAGCTTAACTAAACATCAGAGACCTCCCAAACACAAACACAAGCATGATTCACATAATACATCCTCTGCAAACAAAGTACACACAATATATCACACACCAGTGTCTCACTAGTCAATCCCCTAAGGCACAAAACAAAACAAACATCTTAATCATAGGCGACTCAATTGTGAGACACACAGATGTCCCTCTCATCAGGTTGGATAAGGAAAAGTCATGGTCAACTGTCTGTCAGTTGCCAAGATCTGCCACATCACACAAGTCTTTCAACAACAGGCACTGTTAAAACTCCTTCATAGTCCATGTTGGTGTGAATGACTTGAGACATACCTCACTGGACTATATGAAGACAGACATGAATGAGCCCTCTGATTGTGTGTCTCAGGCAGGCATGTCCCTAGCCTTAAGCACCATTTTACCTTCACTTAGGATGATACTGCAATACAAGAAATACATTATTGACTTCAACAACTGGCTTAGTTTCTGGTGTCATTTAAAAGGTGTCCAGTAGCTGTCAGCCTGGGATGACATGCTCAACAGACCTCGATAATTTGCCAGACATGGTTATCTGTCACCCCTGGGATTTCAATTAGTGGTTAAGGCTTTTGCCACCTCCACAGTACCTTTTTTAGGCAATGTCACAAGAACAACATTTCTGACATAAAAATACCTTCTAACAACAACCTCAAGTTTATGCTACTAAATGCTAGGAGTCTAAACCAGAAAATGCACTCACTGGAAGCAGTCCTCAACTTAAAAGATGCTGACATTTGTGAAGTCACTGAGACCTTGTTTAAGGCTGTGGAGAGCACCCCAGCTATACCAGGTTACATCTCCTTCCACCGTTCAGACCACAAACTGAAGGCATGAGAATGAAAGGTGGTGATGTATCAATATTCATTAGAGATAAATACACCTCTAGATTGGTTAAACAACATGATTCCCTTGAATTACTTCAGGTGCAACTGAATGTAGTTAAGACCCCTCTTCAGGTCATTGGTAGCTAGAGGACCTCCTCCATGAATCAGGACATCCACTCAGCCTACTTGGATCTACTTGAGTCAATCAAGATACAACCAAACACCCTGGTTTTGTGTGACTTTAATTACCCATCCATTGACTGGGTAAATTATATAGTTTTAACTCACTTGCTCAAAGCTTCCTGAACTTCGTTAACTCCAATGGCCTGGACCAGCTGGTTGACACATCCACAAGGGACTCAAACATCCTGGATCTGGTGCTCACCAACATGGCGGACCACTGCATTACCCCCACTGTGTGGCCATCCTTGGTGAGATCTGACCACAAATCAGTCTCACTAGAAGTAACTATAACATAAGACTCCACCTCAGCAACAACTAGCCCAAAAACCTCTCCAAGGCCAATTACATCCTCTTATGTGATAGTATAAATAGCTTCATAGCCCCTCCCTCAACTGACGGAACAGACAACTATGTTGAGTTAATACACCAATGCTTTATACGAGCATCTGCATAACTGTATTGAATCTGTCATACCTAATAGAACCAAAGCAAGATCTTTAAGGAAAAACAAACCTGCCTGGTGGGCAACTGCCATTAGTAGGCTATACAATAGGAGAAAAAAATGCTGTCTAAGAGTAGGAAGAACAGTCTCAAAACTGGAAACACTCCTTCCTCAACTTAAAAATGCAAATAAGATTCTTAGTGAACTCTTCCAAAGCTAACTTCGAATACAAATTAGCTTCCCTAACGAAGGATAATCACAAGGCGTTCTTTAGTTACATCCATAACCTCAAAGATAAGACCCAGATTTGTGCTGTAGTTGTTAATGGTACTGCACATAGAGAACCTGTGGATATAGCAAACCTGCTGGCTCACAGGTTCAGTGAATATTTCACTCACTGCCCCCTCCACATAGACCCCCAAAGCATTCCTATCACCTGTCACTCAAACAGCATCTCTGAGGAGCAGGTCTTAAATGCCTTCTCCAAGACCAAAAACACAGCCTCTATGGGACCAAATAACAGCTGTGTTCTACATGGGTTAAAACAGGTATTATCATAACCATTGGGCATGGTTTGCAATCACAACCTAAGCACTGGCTTCATCCCAGTGGAATGGAAAACAGCTGCAGTCATCCCTTTGCACAAAGTGGGTTCATCCATGGACCCCAGGAATTATAGCCCCATTACCCTGACCAGCCTTATCTGCAAGCCTATGAAACGAATCATCACTTACCTTATTAACATAGACATAGGAAATCTCCAAATGCTCAATCCCACCCAGTTTGGCTCTGTCAAGGGGAAATCATGCCTGTTAAACTTGATCGACAACTTCAAGACAGTCACCAAAGCCCTAGACAAGGGCAAATCTGTGCATACAGCCTACCCAAGGAGGCTGAATGCTGTAATTAAATCAAAAGCTGCTTCAACAAAGTATTAGTTTAAGGGTGTGAACACTTATGCAACCAGCTTACTGTACGTTTTTTATTTTTTATATTTTTCCCCTAACAGATTAGTTTGTTTTTCAATGGAACTGTACAGGTTACAGGTCACATTAAAGGTGGGAAAAGTTTTGAAATGATTTATTGTAGTCTCATTTTTTATATCACAAAAACCTGGCATTTTAACAGGGGTGTGTACACTTTTTATATCCACTGTATCATTTCATAAAAAAATTAATTTCTTCTTTAAGGGCATTCATTGTTCTTTAAGAGAATATCTTTATGTCTGTGCATTCCTGTGTGTGTCGACACATACCTCTTGCTATTGTTTCTTCTTTTCCATGTTTGCCCATTTGGAATTTAAACAAAGAATGTTTCTGTTGCCACTTTGGCATTAAAATAAGTGTACGAATGACTGGATCTTACTTTGGGATTTTGCATGTGTGTGGACGTGTATGCATGCCACAGTTAGGGATGGAAGGTTAGTGAATTTACTTAGGCTCAAGCCTTGTACCTTAAAGACAAAAGCCTGAATCCTCTATACCAACTACCAGAGCACTCCAAGTGCATTTTCAAGGAATTGAGAGCTTCACGGGAAGATAACTTTATTTCTTTTTTAATGTGCAATTGTTTTTGTTTAGCAAATGGATATCACTGTTTGTGTTAAAGCATTTGAAAGCAGTGTTAGTAAAACAACAGGCAGCATACTTGCTTTTGATGCAGAAGGCATACACCCACACCATGTAGATGGATTGTTGATACTATGTTGTACTTTAAGGGGGGGTGCTGCAGTCCTGAGTGTGTCCTCCTTTAGATGAGATGCCTTGTAATTATGAACCTGTTGCTGGTTTGCCATCCATTGCCTACTGCAATATTACCAGCTTACCATTTTTGCTAATGTAACCTATGCAATTTATTCTTCAGGGATAGCAGGCACTGAATTTGTAGAATATTGAAATATAAAGTTGTTTGCTACCAGCAACCTCTTCATTAGTAACATATCTCTAATGTGGAATTATTCAGTTGATTTACTTCTGTTACTTCTGCAGAGATTGTGCATATTGACTGATTGAGTGGCCTTTTATGGTTGAAATGTTCTGAAATGGACAGCTTTGTCATTAGTGGTTCATACATTTTGTTTCATTGCTAACTTAAACCAAAATTCACTACTGGACCACTCAAATAGTGGTCTTGCGTACACCCTAATCACGTGCTTGTTAACATATCCACAACTGTGGATCAACAAAATTTCAGTAAATCTGAAGCTTGGAACAATAAGAAGCCTATATCGTTCAAACCGATAGTTGAAAGAGGAACTGAGCAGCTAGTAACCAAAGAAAAAAATAATTAGTATCCCAGTCCCGGTAAAGTTCTTCCTCATTCTTAAACGCTTCTATGGTGAAAGAAGTATGAGAGTTGTCATTCTCTGTTAAAATCTTTCTCTTTATTTCAGCGCAATTCTGCTACATTGAAGAATGAAGGATGCAAGTTTATCTAGCTTATGTCTATTACAATAAGGGTGTTTGCAAAGCATCCCTAATAATAATCTAGAACAGTGAGTAAAACATGTCAAATGGCCAACCAAATCTGTGAAAATGTACAGGAAAATCTGGCAAGACTAGAGTTTTTACAGTGTGATTCTTTAAAAGTGCTTGTATTAGAGGCTCATGGGAAATATGCAAATGAACCAAGTGGTTGTGCATGTATGTGTGTGTGGAGGGGGAGCTCGATCCATTACCTTACATAGGGCCCCATTTGACCAAGATCTGGCCTTGCATATGATGCTATAATGCTATACATCTGATTATGTCATCTGAGCTCTACAATAGTTAACCTTCCCATCACTGTCAATGTTATGTTGAATATTTTCATTGACTTTTTACAAAATACAACTATGCCTGAACATAGTTCCTTTCCTAGATTCCATAGTGTACCTCCTCCCCAAATGTTCTTTGTTTATAATCTCTCCTTGTGTCAAAAATCTTACAGCTTCTATTATTACATCACACTTGCTACACCAATTTATGATGCCAATTCTTCTACTTATATTTTTTATACTATTTACATTTACTAAAAGCACTTTAAAGTTATTGTCTGTTAGCTTATTAGAAATTGTGTAAATTTGAAGTATTTATCTCATTTGCATTATCCATTTCCTTTCTTTTCCTGTTTTACACTTATCCCTTTAAGCTTCCTTTTTCTGCCTTACAATTTTGCCAGTGGAATTAGTCTTACCTTTCATCATCATCCAGTGTTTATCTTCATTCATTATTTATTTCAGAACATTCTTCTATATAATCTTCTGCTTCATTTTTTTCTTTATCCTTACCTTTATTTTTACCCTTATCTTGCTTCCCTACTTCCTCTTTATCTTTTACTGGGACTGTATCTTCTCTTTGTATATTGTTCTCACGTTTGTTTTCTTCTTCATCGCTTTTCTCCTGATTACAACCATTCTATAAATACCCAATTTTGTTATAATTATAACATTTCAGTTCATACTTTTTTTTGCATCATAACCTACTTTCACAAATATAACATTTTCTCTTAACACACTTACTTATCAAATGATCATCTTTTCCACAGGAAAAAAAAGTTTTCAGTTGTCTCCAATATTTTACAACACCTCTGTTATCATCTACATTTATTATACTAGGGATAGGAACAATTTTTTCTATATCCATTTTCAGTACAATGACAGTCCTATCCCCAATTCTCTGTTATAGACTTTGCTGATGCCCATAACTTCTTTACCAAGGTTTCTTAAATGTCTCTTTAAGGTCTCTTTTTTAACTTCAGTTCAAAACTGTACATGTATTTTCTTTTTTGTTTCTCTATGAAATGATTTAACCACATACAAATTCCATGTATTGCAGTTCTTTTTTTTCACACACCCCCCAAAAAATATTTCCCAGAACAGAACAAGTTTCAAAAATAATGTCACAAAATGTCTCCTTATGAATACAAGCTCTTACCTCCTGAGCTTTCACTCTCAATGGAACTATTAAATTATCCCACATATCACATCTGTCCATTTATATTTCTTAATTGTTCTGACTTCTCACCATACACCATAAATTTTCTTTAATTGTTGACCTTTCTTTTCCTCTGATTATCTCTCGTCACTTTCCCTGCAGTTTCTTTAACAGTCTTGGCATATAACTTTTGTCTTTTCCTCCAATTGAATTTTGTCCATAATTTCACCCCATGAAACATCTTTTCCACTCCTTGGCTAACTCTGCAACCACAATTTACCCCAAACATCATCCCGCAACTCTCCCAACTGGAGGGTTGTAATAACACATCCATCACTGTTTTGAACATTTGATTCTGATGAAACAAACAAATGCTGCTGAAACAGCTCCTTAGATTTGCCACTATGCTAGGAGCAGAACAAGCACTCTTGTAATGAGTAGGGAAGTTCCCTGATGCCCTGGCTAAATTTCTCCTAGTAGTATGCAGTAGCGTTGTTGCCTCACACCAAGAGATTTTTCTGTTTGATTCTCGGCTGGAGTGCCTTCTGTGTGAAGTCTGCATGTCCTCCCCACGGTAGAGTGGCCACTGAAAGACATGCGTGAATGGGCATGCCTTCATTGAAGGTTGGGCGTCGGGCTGGGAACTCAGTACCATAACAAAATCTACTGCCAATCATTAGCAGACCTGAGTTCTGCTGTGGCGACCCCTAACCGGGAAAAGCCGAAAAGACAAACAAGTATAAATACTACCTCGGGTATCCCCTGAAAACAGGATACCAGCTTAGTGGGACTAACCTGGTCAACAAACAATAGATAGATAGGGTAGATAAATAAAATGGTAAATTTTCCAAACGTTCATTCAGTTTCAGTGAGTGGCAAAGTACAGTTGTCCAAGATCTTAACATAACAGATGTCCTACTACTCAGTGTTAAAGTATTTTTTTACAACTATGATATCCTTTCCTGGATAGCTGGACATCCTGCCAACCTACCAAGAATTTACAACTTCCAGTTACTGTAGATTAGACGTATGTCTTGCAACCAAGGCGTAAGGTACATATGTGATGCAAGAGCTCCTAATCCTCAAAAATGAATCACCCCATTAGAACCAGAGCATCCCAAGAACATGTACATTCACAAAAGGAAGAAGACAAACTGAAAAAGAATAAGAAAGAACACTCTTCCAGAAGGCAGGCAACAAAGAATAAGAGGAAGTAGAGAGGGATAGAATACTGCAACAGTAAGAAGTAGGACATCTACTGTTATGGCAAGATCTTGCACAACTATACTATATCCTTCTTTGCCACTACATTACACCTGGGAGAGTACAAAAGCTTCTGGATAGAATGGGGGGAGAGAAGTCCTGCAAAAACCCATGACGTATGGCCCTAATAAGCCCTGCTCTGGCCCTAGAAATGGTATCCAACTTGTATTGTTTAGAAAAGTGTGTACAGAAGAGCAAACAGCAGCTTAAAAATGCATCTAGTATCCAGAACCTTGAAAAAAGCACCTGAAGAGGCAACTGCACTAGTAGAATGAGCATGAACAGAAGTAGAAAGCTGGTTGTCATGAAAGGAAATAGCAAAAAGTAATGACCTTAGAAATCCTGGAGGAGAAGGTTTACTTAGAAACAGCAAACAATTTCCTGGCATGAAAAGAAACAAAATGTTTCTCAAACTTCCCAGTATCTTTTGACTTGTCCAGGTAATATTTCAGCTATGTAAATCCAAAGTGTGAAGAATCCACTTACTAGCGTTCTGTGGAGAGGGGAAAAAGATGGAAGGACAAATCATTAACCACCGAGAGCATAAAAGAGGGACTGGTATGAAGAGAGATCCTGTCCTTGTGGGGAAACAAAATCAGAAAAGGTGAAACTGCCAAGAGTGCCTGAAGTTCAGAGACAGTCTTAGCAGAAGATCCACCAGCAATACAGTCTTGTACTGTGCAACAAGGAAGAGGGAACTGCAGGCTCAAAGGGAAACTCTTCAAGAACAGAATTACGATCCCAAGAAGGAGGAATAGACTTTCCTGGGAGGCTAATATGAAGGTTATCATTCTAAGAATGCTTGACTTCAAAACAAGAAGCAGGTGGTGGATTCAAAGACAGACAAGCAGAAATGGCTGACAAATTAACTTTACCAGCTGAACATGCTAGATCAGAAGTAAGCAACTCATACAAATAAGAAAAGACAGTAAGAATACCCACAGAAAAAGGGTCCAGGTCATGCTTGAGATGCCAAACAGAAAATCTCTTCCATTTAGCCACATAGGATTTTCTAGTTGTGGGTTTCTGGCCTCCTGCAAAATCCTAAATATGTCCTCAGAAAACTCATGCCTAAAAGGAATCAAAACCCTATCTCCCAATGCATCAACTGAAGGATGGACAAGTGAGGTTGAAAGCGAAATCCTATGTCCTGTGTGAAGATCTATCTTCTGAGGTAACTTGTGATGAGTTCCTCTGGCCAGATGAAATAGAAGGGGAACCAGTGCAGTTTGGGTCAAAAGGGAGTCACCAACAAGACTGCAGGCCTGGACCCACATGATGTTTATGCAGGACTTTTGGTAGTAGAAGAAGAGGGGTATAAGCATACATATACATCTCTTCCAAGGAAAAAGACATGGTGTCCATTCTCAAAGCCAAAGGACTTGGCACTCTGGAATAGAACTTGGGAATTTGTCTGTTCAATCAGGAGGCAAAAAGATGAACTTGAGCAGTAGCCCACCAATGTATTATTTTCAGGAACACCTTCCTATGAAGCATCCATTCATAATGATCTGTCCTGGACCTGCTCGAGTTGTCTGCCTCAAGACTGTGCTCTGAGGGAATGTAAACTTAATGAAGAAAATGTATGGTAGACCACAATATCCCAAGCTTAAAAAGCCATCTTGCAAAGATGCTGCAATATTGTGCCCCTTGACTGCTTGCTAATTTACTCCATGACTGTCATATTGTCTGTGAGAATACTTATAGGATCTGGGGCCCAAAGGGAGTGGAAAGCTTGAAAGGTTAGAATCAGAGCATTTGTCTCCTTGATGTTGACATGGTCTACCAATTGCTGGGGAAACCAAAATCCCTGGTCCTTGAGGTTGTTGGAGGAGACTCCACAATCCTGGTCAGAAAAATCCATTTACTGCTCCTGCCTGGGAAGAGGAACTTGGAAGGGAAGACCTGCATTTGGGGAAACCTGGTGACTTCACCAGTGGAACTCAAGCTTGAGACAAAGCAAGAGAGGAACAGAAAAAAATCCAAAGGATGGTAATCCTGAAGCCAAACAGCCCTGGGATACCATTGAAAATTTCGTATATAGAGTATGGTGAAGAGAACCATGGGAAAAGTGGATACAATGAGCTCCTGAGCTCAAAGAAATTCTCTTGCAGTAAGGACTGGAGGAGAAAGAAGGAACTGAAAATAGGTAGTCAAGTACAGGACCTTGGAAGGAGGGAGTAAAGTCATCAATCGCATGTTCTGAATCTAGCACTTCAGAAAACCTGGTCCTGAGAAGGGGTCAGTACAGACTTTTGAGATTTACAGTGAACCCCACAATGTGGAGAAGCACAGTAAAATGTAGATCTTGAAGAAGCAGCTGCTGAGAGTGGGCCTGAATTATCTTCATAGAATGCAGCACACAAACCCTCACTTGGCAAGTACATTCAGAGTCCTAGATTATCAGTGGAGTGGACGAGGACTGAGGAATGACTTTTCCTCTTCAAGATGGTCACAGCAGACTTTGGAGTGCCTGTCCATAACTTACTGCTCTGGAGAGAAGGGAATATAAATCCTGTCCATTTCCCTTGGGGCAGAGGCCATAATATTGCGTGTTATATCCAATGCCCGAGGCATCCTTCAAGATGCCCACCAGGGTACAACCTCCTAAGAAGACTGTTAGGTCATTCTGCAAGCATTCTGTAGTCTTGTCCATGGAAATGATATAACATGCAATGGCGATCCATTTTTTTTTCTTGGAACACCTTCAGGATTTAAGCAAAATTATGACTTGCTGGGAACATAGAAGATAAGTCACATTTTATCCTCTTAAATGTCCTCTGAAAAGAGATAGCATTCAAGGGCTACATCTAAGGGTCTGGTCCCAGAGGTATCTTGGCAGAGTCCATTAGGGTCTGGGAAACCAGTACAGAAGTGTTAGGAACCTTTTGGGATGTTCTCACCTGCCTGGAAGCTGGGAAGGTAAGCTGGAACCTCATTTTATTTATTTTTACATCTGTTTACTGGGATTGTCCGACTGAGCTGAAGAGTCCTTTTTCAGTGGAGGCCCGGGGAGAAAAGCTCCAACAAATTATACAATTTTCATTATAAATTAGCATTAAACAGCAATGTTACAGGATTATTACAAGGCATTAAGTAGCAATACAATGTTATACAGTGCCAATAATCAGGAGTATAACATAACTATTTCAAGATGTATAAAAAGAAATATGTCATTAAGATGAGTATAGTTTTTGGGGAAAGTAAAAACCCAGTCTTACCATGATGTAGTTGCATGAAGGCAAGACAATTACAATAGAATGTTTCTCTGAGGCAATTTACTTAATAGATTTTAGAAGACAGTAGAAAGAGTAGTCAAGGAAGATTAGAGAGAGCTAGTGAGAAGAGTCAGTTAAGGGCAGAAAGTAGATTAAGGTATGAGAAGTAGGGAATGTTTAAGGAGGGAGAGTGCAGTGACAGGACCAGTGACTTTTAAAGTGCTCTTTGGTGGCTGTCTTAAATTGTTTAGGATGTGTAAGGGTCCTGATTTCTAGTGGGAGCCTATTCCAGGCAATAGTGGGGTGATAGCTGTACATGTTGCACCCAAATTTAGACTTGAGTTTGCAGATTTGTAGTAGGTCATGGTTAGAGCTTTGGAGAGGTCTGGAGGGAGAATAATGGGAGATGAGAGGGGATAATGCTGGGCAGGAGGAAGGCTGGTATAAGGATAGAATGGATGGTCTGGAGCTGAGACAGAAGAAGCTGGTGGGGTAATTCAAGCCAGTTTAGGTGTTTTAGAGAGAGACAGTGATGGGATTTGTATGTTTGTTGGGCAGCAAATCTAGCTATCTTGTTTAGGTAGATTCGAGTTTGGTCAGGAGTGCTGAGTTAAGATTTGTGAGAACTTGAGAACTGTACATTAGACTGGGTAGAAGGTAGGTAAGAGAGACAGTAATCTTGGCTTCATAGGTAAGTAATTTCTTGTTACGGTAAAGGAGCGCTAGTTTTGAATGAGTCTTTTTGATAGTTATTAACATGCAAGTCAAATTTAAGCTGATTGTCGATGGTTACGCCTAGGAGCTTAGTACTGGATTCGACCTGAATGGGAGTGTTATTTAAGGGACTGTATGGAGAAGGAGGGTTTAATATTGTTGAGCTTTTTAGGTAGGAAGAGAAACAGCTTTGTTTTTTTTAGGGTTAAGGATTAGCTGGTTGCTGGAGAGCCATGTTTCAACTAAGTTAAAAGATGTTTGAGTAGCTGAGAAGAACTTAGAGGGAGAGGTGGCAGTGGTGATGACTATAGAGTCATCTGCGTATTGCACAAAATATGACTGAGGACAGGAGGTACAGAGCGGATTGTAAAGATATTAAAAAGTAAAGGCCCTAGGATAGAACCTTGAGGTACACCCATTTTTACAGGGAGAGGAGGGGTGAGTGCAGAGTGCCACCTCTCTGATTGAGATCTATCAGTGAGGTATAGCTGGAGAACCATGCAACAGTATCAGGGGAGAAGTTGAGATTATACAGCAGGAGAGAGTGTGAGACAGTGTCAAAAGCTTTTGAGGTCCAGGAATAGGTAAGAAATAAGTTTATGGTCATTCAGGGCTTTAGAGACAGTGTTGGGGAAGGATAATAGAGCTGTAGTGGTGCTATGTTTAGGTCTGAAGCTGTGTTGAGTGGGTGTAAGCAGATTTTCCTGTATTAGATACTGCATAGCTTGTTTATGAATACATTTTTCTAGTACTTTAGAGAGAGGGGAGAGGACAGCAATAGATTTAAAGATGGAGATATCAGAGGAGTTACCTCCTTTGTATTTAGGTAGAGTGTAGCATTGCTTCCAGATGGAAAGGACTTTAGATTCAGAGATACAGCGAGAGAGCAAGAGAGTCAGCTGCTAGCAGAAGAAAAGTGGAAGGAATATTGCCAGCTGATGCTGAGCATGGTTTTATTTAGAGAGTAGAGTTTTGATGTAGCTAGTAGGTACAGGTTTCATCAGATTCTCATCAGAGAAGAAAATGCTATAGTGGGGGATGGCACACTAACTAGAGGCTTGGGAGGGAAGACTGGATCGATGTGCCGCCTGTCCTATCAAAGCAAGTGTCAGGGCCCCTTGTGAGATTCAGAAATTATAGTGAAGTGTGGTCATGGTCTGACAGTTGCTGAAGTTGAATAACCTGTGACTGTTAAGTCAGGTCAAAGCCTTACATGATTAGAATTGACAGGGATACTAATGTTGAGGGGCCACCATCTAAAGGGCCAATATCAGTTATACCAATACCAAGTACCAACAGTGGAAGGATGGCACTGGAGAAGCCAGCAATGAAGAAACAACATTTGCAAAATTGATTCCAGAGACAGCAAAATCAGATGCTCCAGACCTAGGTGGGAGACTTAGGTGGGGATATGTGGGCAATGCTGTAACCATAAAGAGTTACTTCTACTTCTGCTTTTTGGCTGTTGAGTCCACCTGGTCATATCTCATTAATGGGCTTGGCATTTCTCTTACAAATGGGAGGACAAGACCTGGACTGGTGAAACTATATGAGAAGAAAACACTGGCTGGGCAACACTGGAATATCTGCTGCTGCCATTATCTCCATAACAGTTATAAAGTTTTTTTTTTTTTAAACGCTTTGCTTCTTCTCTCTGGATTCAACAAGTCAGACAGTAGTCCTCATCTTTATCACACCCATGTGTCACTTTGACTGATTTACACCAAGAACATTTCACCTTTCTTGGCTTATTTCCCTTTCTAGGGAGTAGAGGTAATAAGTACAGACTGAAATGCATTCAAGACACCTAAAATGTGAGGCCTAGTGTTCTGTGAACATCTTCTCTAACTGCAACATTTTAGAAAATAAATGGTTCTCAAAAGCCACATTTTTACTGCCAATTCTTCACATCTGATTAGTATGAGCAAAGGGAAAGAACTGGAGAAGTAGGGTCTAGCAGATCATATGAGAGAGAAGGGGAGGCATTTGCAGCCTAGGAAACCGTATTAAGCAAATATTTCTAGCACCCACAGATTCGATCTTATTTCATCTCCAACCACAGCTCCATGTCATCACATTAGAACATCTCTGAAGAAAAGTCAAAGTAATAGTTGATCGTAATCTTTGTGTTTACTCATCAGCTAAGTCGTGCTGATCTGGACTTCTACACAAGGCCAACTATCAGTGTGCACCTTTCCATTACCGGAATGATACATCAGGGGACCAATGCATGGTCTTGTGATAAACAAGGGTATAATGCCCCAATATATGTAGCATGAAGTAAGAGTAACAGTAGTCAAACTATATAATAATCAAGGGTTATAAGTGTTAATAAACTGTACACATAAAATAATGCTGTAACAGAAGAGGTGAAGAGGGTGGAAGACTTTGCTGTTACAGTAATGTCTACTCAAAGACCTATCGTTATGGTAAGTGTCTCCTACAACAATGGCATTGAACTTCTGGGAAAGCCATGGCAATAGTAAATAATAACTGCTGTGCAGCATTCCAAGCAATAAAGGGTTATCCCTGGGAGATGGACGATTAAAGATCCCCTTGCAGTACAGCTGTACCAAACCCTGTCCTACCTCAACAGTGAGCGTCTGATATGTAACGTTTAATGAACGTATGAACAGTAATCCACGTTGGTGCTTCTAGTGTCTTGAGTGGATATAATTCTAAGAAATTGTGCAAATGTGCCACTTCCATAGTAGAAACAGCTCCACCAAGGCCTTTCAGTTCTTTACTGTATTTGCCATAAGTGAAAATAATACAATGGGGCCAGCCACTTGGACAAGGTCTGTTTTGATGAAAAACATATCCTATGCTCTTTCCATGAAGCATACAATATCTATAATCTATTTTTCTAAAGGAATAACTCTTCTTAATGTAACTTCACAATTGGTTAACATCCAAAGCATGTAAAAGTGATTCCCCCACATTTTTGGTAGTTTACATAGAAAGTTGTTGAATCTGGACTGGTTTAATGAAATAACAAACTACATTCTACTTTTGCCACAAACATACAATTTTCTTTAAAGAAACTCTCTCTCTCAATGTAAAACAGTGTAAAAGGAACTTTGCACTATCAGGCTTTTAAATTAGAAATTCTTCAACCTAAAGTTACTGCTACTAAGAAAATAGTTTCCAGGAAAATTATTTCAAATCTGCGCCTTTAAAAAGGTAAGCAAACTGACCTCTTCCAGTATACAATCCATCTCCTATGATGGTGACAATTCTATTGGTGGCCTTAAGTGCAGATTCCATTTTTATAAAGGTTTTAATAGACAGATTAACTACCATCTATGGATACACTAGAATACTGATGAAATATGAAGACTAACTGATATTTAGATTTTTGAAGCTCCTGTAATCTATTCATCATTACTTTGCAGGTACAGTCTGGATTAAGTCAACAAAAGCTGAAATTCCTTTATCAAGTACTTCCGCTGTATTCTCCATATCTACTTGTAAAACATGATGTGTCATGGGGGAATTATGGTACTAAGGATATACTCCCAACTTCAGCATTTTGCTATTATTTTTACATTCTAAGGGACTCCAACAGAGAACATGTCAGGACATTGTGTTGTAGGTACAACATAAAGACAACCAAGCTTTCAACAAGTGTGAAATGCTCTCCAGCAGATATGCTTCTGTCCTGTCTCATAATGGCAGTCTCCTGGTCAGCCCCAAGAGTATTCTGTAAAGTGAATGCTTCGGGTGTATGTTCTCAGGTTTACATAACTCATGCCCTCTAATTGAGGAACAGGCCATGATGACTTGATTATACAGCTTTTTGGATCCACCCTTCCAAATGAGCTGCACAGCCAAATTTCTAATCTTTTGATATATATACTAAAAGTGTGGACATTCTTCAGGAAATAAAACAGCTTAGGACAGGACAGCATTGTAAAATGTGTTAATCTGACCTAGCACCAACAATGGAAGTTTCTTCCAAATGTAGAATTAATTGTCAATTCTTATCATAAAAGTTTGTAATTTATGACCGACAGTGCATTTACAGAAGAGGGGGTTCCTACTGTTGAGTGGAAGTATGGCTGTGGCAGCATGTTTGCCTGCACCACATGGAATTCCATTGCTGATAAAGTTTTCCTGCTGTGTAACTCAATCAATTTTTGCATTTATTTATTTTTAACACTGCTGCTGAAATACCAATCAGCTCTTTATGCTGAGCATCATATCCAAAGGGAAGGGGGAATGATACAGATGGTATACTGTCTGCGAATGTATGTACACAGCTGGAATCCTATAAGTTTCCCCCACTGGGACCAGCCTGTAGATGTGCGATATACCATTTGTGAATCATGGATGGGGGGTGGGGGAGTAATTAATGTGTGTTGTGCAGGTGTTGTACTGTATATCTACAATGGAAAAAACTACATACAATGTGCATAACTCCTTAAGAATCACAAAGAGCTTTGGTACAGTGATATATTATGTACACCAGTCCTACTCCATGTTGCATAATGCTTTATAAACAGTGCCCACTGTTGACTGGTAAAAAACAGGGAGGCAAAAGGAAGAGTAGAGAAGGCACTTGCTCTGAAAAAGAAAAAGAAAAAAAAGTAAAATTAGCTAAAAAATCATTAAAGAATGATACTGATCTAAACATATCTGAGAAACCAGGGAAATATCTTAAGTTAATAAAAAAATACAAGTGGGACGTGCTCAACTCTGCCTCCCACAAGAGTATAGTTGTCAGTAAAGCAGAGTTCCAGTGTATGCTGTGATGTGTACTCATCTTTACAGGAGACTTCCCTGTTCTCCTGAAATAAGAAGTTGTTGTGTCTTTCGGCTTTTCCCGGTTAGGGGTCGCCACAGCGGAACTCCGGTCCGCTGATTGGCAGTTGATTTTTACGTGCTGAGTTGCCAGCCCTAACACACAACCTTCAACGAAGGTACGCCCATTCACGCATGTCTCCACGCAGAAGACGCTCTAGCTGAGTCGAACCGGTCAGCGTCTTACTGTGAGGCGACAACGCTACCGCAGCACCACCACCGCAATTTCTTCTGAAATAAGTAGACTAGTCACTATTTTCAAAGTCTAATTTCTGAAGTCCTGGCATGCATAAAACTAAGGCAGCAAGGTCACATGTACAAGCTGACATACATTATATATCACCTATATTTTCTTTCTTTCTTTCTTTGTATCTATCATCAGTCCAACATTATAAAATCTGTTCAATGACTTCTTTCTCTTAAACCTCACTCCTCCTCAACATTATTTGGTATGTATTGTTCCCATAATTTCCATTTTTTTCTATTTAATTTGCTCCTTAACTTTTTCTAAAGATCCCTCCTCCAGTTTTTTCTAGAATATTAAATACTTCAAGAACACTTAGTTCAGATTTCGATTTCCATTTTCTAGTAACTTTTTTAGCAACTAACATAATTAAACTTAACACTGTCTTACAGATCCTTTGTCCCAGCTCAACAGAAACACTTCCTTAGTTACAGCCATTTGCTCATCTAATATTTCTGATGAGTGTACTCTGTAGGGATGATGAATGAAGTAACACACTGGAGTCTGACCACCACAATAAATGGAATAATTGTAGGGAATTCTTAAAAGCTGCCAACTTATTACACTTCCAAAATGTATGTAGCCAGTTACCTCTTTCTTACAGGTTCATAGGTAAGTACCAGGCTAGCTGCCCTGCGGGCCATTTTAAGTCTAGCCAATTTCCATTTTTGTGCTCAGAATAACCCATCCCATTTGGTTACAGATTGGCCTTAGCCATCTCATGCTCAGTAATTACATATTACCCATAATGAGAATAACTGGGATCATAACAAAGATAATGTGAGGGTCTCATGCATGGGATAGAGCATTTAGGATCTGCCTCTATCCATTAGCGGTACAGGTGGCAGTCCTAGGGTAAATTTTCTGTTTCCCATCCATTGATCTAAGTTGTGCTTGAATACGGACAGGGTCCACTTTGTTTTATGTGGGCAGGGAGTCTGTTCCACAGCAGCAGTATCCTGTAAGAGATGTACCCATCCCTCCAAAAAATTCTGTTGATATTGCAGAAGAGGTTTAGTTCCCTAGACCAAGTATTTCTGACTCCATTTGAATTGCTGATGTGCTGTAAAGCATCTGTATTGGGTTGGAGGATGCCTTTTATACCAGACAGGGGGTCACCTCTTAGCAGTCTGTAGGAGACAGAGTATAGTGACAGGGATTTGAGTCTGCCCATATAGGTCATGCTGTTTAGGTCAGGTGTCCTTTTATCTCTGTCGGTATTCTTCTCAATCACACCTCCAACATTTGCTGTCTACCTGAGAAAAACTTTTTTGAAGTCTGCATGGGGTATAAACATACCTGTGCAAACACTTCCAAGCAAAAATCCTAAACTTTCTGGACTTTGTTGCATACATGGCAGCCATACATATGATCCCACATTATTTCATTGTAAACTGCTTTTCTAGTCCCTTCCCAATCTTTTCTAATGCTCCCTTCAATTCAGGTAACCCTAAACTACCTTGTTCTATTTAAAGGATCAGCTTATCCCACTTAACTCTTGCAGTCTTCCTCTCCAGACTAACTCCTTCAACTTTTCTCCTCTGGAAGACAAAAATATCTGTGACCCGTATATAAAACTAAATGGACTAAAAACATTTCCATAGCTTGTATCTTACTATCCATAAACAAAAGCTTCCAGTTTCTCAGTTTTTGTATTCTCTTGTTTAGTCTCTTCCTACATACCCTTAGCGGCCATAAAAAGAAGTTATGCACTTACCATAACGTTCCATGTGAGTTGTTTATCTCGCCTTTATTCTCAATGATGGGTTCAGAGCCGATCTTCGACTCTGACACGGCCGATAGCAAAACTCAAGGTTTGCCAGTAGCTCGAGACCAAGCCCCTTATCCCATAATGCACTGCTGCAGTTGCCCCAGATCTTGTTTGCTGCGAGTAACAGTATATATATATATATATATATATATATATATATATATATATATATATATATATACATGTATATAAAACCTTTTATTTATTTCTACAAAGAAACACTTCCCGAAGGGGAAGAAGAAATATTGAATAACCAGGATGGTACTAGCCTCTAAGTCAACAGTCAACCAGGAGGGGGAAGGAGGGAGGGCCGTGAGAATAAAGGCGAGATAAACAACTCACAAGGAACATTATGGTAAGTACGTAACTTCTTTATGTGAAGTTGTTAAATCTCGCTGTTTATTCTCACTGATGGGTAGCGTCCCTAGCACCCTCAATCTTGGGTGGCTCATGGAAGTATATTCTTCAGTACCATGGAACCAAAAGAAGACATGTCCCTGGAAGCCTTATCTACTTTGTAAAGCGTGATAAAGGTATGAGGCTTAGACCAAGTGGCTGCAGTGCAAATATTGTCAAGGGGCAATTTAGCTTGAAAAGCAGAAGACGTAGAAACGGCTCTGGTAGAATGAGCCTTAGGTTTGTGGGTCAATGGCATGCTCACATTCTCATAAACAAAGGATATACAATCTGATAACCATTTAGATAAGGTTATTTTAGCCACTGGATTGCCTTTTCTGGCTTCTGAGAAGGATACAAAAAGTTGATCTGATTTTCTAATATCCTTAGTTCTGTCAAGATAAAATCTGAGCTGTCTGTGTACATGAAGTTTGTGCAGCATGTATTCCAATTTGTTAGAGTGGTTGAGAAAAAAGACTGGCAGCTCAATGACCTGATTGATAATTGATTCAGAACAGACCTTAGGTAAAAATGAGGGGTTTGTTCTGAGAGATACTCTATCAGCATGGAAAATCATGTAAGGTGGTCTGACAGATAATGCTTTAAGTTCTGACACTCTGCGGGCAGAAGTAATGGCCACTAGAAAAATAGTTTTCCAGGATAAATATTTGGGATCACAAGAAGATGCCGTTTCAAAAGGGGGAAGAATAATCTGAGACAGCATAAAGTTTAAATTCCAGAGAGAATAGGGAATTTTGATAGGAGGTCTCATGTGAAGAACAGTCTTAGATAATTATGGCCCATAACATTTGAGCCACCAAACCCAAGGTGAAAATTTAAGATGGCAGCTAACTGGACTCGAACTGTAGCAGCTGCTGCCCCTTCCTTAAAAATCTTTGTCAAGAATTCTAAAATGGACGATAGCGGAGCTCGGAAAGGGTCAATTTTCTGCGTGTTGGCCCAAATTGAGAACCTTTTCCATTTACTGCCATATAATTTCCTGGTAGATGGCTTATAAGAAGACCAGAGAATTTGCCTTGAAGGCTTTTTGAAGCGAGAGAAGAAGAGAGAGAAGAAGCAAGAACGTATGTTGGAGTTACTCTTTTTTGTTTTTTTTTGTTTTTTTTATATTTTTTTCTTGCAGACAAGAGAATTTGTCTTGTATCTTCTGAAATTGAATGAAGTCTGGCAATTAGGGGAAGTGGATTAGCCAAGCAGTCAGTTTCAGGGACTGCAGTGAAGGATGGAGGTCCCCTGATGGGTGTGTCAGAAGGTCCGGAACTGGGTCCAGGATCCATGGATCTTCCAACAGATAATGATGGAGAAACGGAAACCAAATCTGTTGAGGCCTGTAGGGGGCTATGAGGACAACAGTCCTTCCCAGTGATTTTGCTTTCTGTAAAAATCTGGGTATCAGTGGGAAGGGTGGGAATGCATAAAGGATACCCAGGGGCCAATCGTGTAAAAGTGCATCTCTCGGAGGATGACTGGGAGGTGGTATTAGGGCAAAATAGCTTAGAGGTCGCAGCAAGGCTGGCCCCATTTGCGGAAAATCAACTCTGTCACCTGTTGTTTGAGAGACCACTCGTGAGGGAGCAATATTGCCCTGCTTAGCTTGTCCACTATCATGATGAACTTCCCTAGGATTTGTGTTGTTAACAGAAAATGCTGGGATGACACAGCCCATTGCCAGACCCTGAGGGCTTCTTGACAAAGGGGGTAAGACTTGGTTCCGCCTTGCTTGTTCAAGTACCAGACTACTGACATGTTGTCCATCTGAATTGCAATAGTTCCTAGAGGGAGAGAGTCCTGAAAGTACTGCAATGCCAGAAGTACCGCTCTCAACTCTAGAACACTGATGTGCAGATGTGATTCTTGATCTGTCCATGTGCCTTGGGCTGTCCTTCCATGAAAATGCCCCCCCACCCTATCAGGGAAGCATCTGTGGTCACAGTGGCTACTGGGGGGGGGGACAAAGGGTCTTCCGATTGTGACATGAAGAGACGTCAACTACCACCGAAGGTCTCTCTTGCAAGAATCCATGATGAGAATCATGTGGTGCATCGGTAGTTTCTGGTAAGACCACTGAGCAAAGAGGAGCCATTGAAGAATTCGCACATGCATCCTTGCAAGTGGTATAGCCAAGATTGCTGCCACCATCAAACCTAGCACCTTCAAGACCTCTGCTGCTGTAGCTTTGTTCTTTGACACCAGTGAGCTGAAGTGTTGGTGGAGAAGTGAGACTCTTTCGATAGGAAGACGTAGAGTGGTAGTTGAGGTATCTAACTCTGCTCCTATAAAAACGGTATGCTGCGATGGCGATAAGGCAGACTTTTTGAAGTTGATTGTAATGCCTAATTGATGGCAGAGTGTCAGAGTGTATTGTGTTGCCTGAGTCAATTGATGCCTGGTGGTAGCGGTGAGGAGCCAATCGTCTAGGTATGGAAACACCTGGAATCCTAGACGTCTCAGGTGAGCCGTGACCACTGCCATGCATTTGGTGAACACTCTGGGGGCTGAAGTGAGACCAAAGGGCAGGGCTCCAAACTGGTAATGACTGGCTCCCAGCCGGAAACGCAGGTGATCTCTGGAGCATCTGTTCATCTTTATGTGATAGTACGCGTCCTTGAGATCTATGGAGCACATCCAATCGCCTTTCCCTAGGAAGGAAAGAATGGACTGGTTGAGTCTGCTGAGGTCCAAGATAGGTCTCCAGTCCCCTGTTTTTTTGGTACCAAAAAGAATCTTGAGTAAGTTCCGAATCCAACTTAGTCTGCTGGGACTGGTTGGATGACTCTTTTTCTAGCAATCTGTGGACCTCCATGATTGATTGTTCCCTGAGACTAGGTGGAACATCTAGGATTCTGTTTACAGGAATGGGAGAGGTAGAGAACGGTATGAAATATACTCTGGAAATTATGCTTTGTACCCATGTATCTGATGTTAAGTTTAGCCAGGCTTCTGGGTACAAAGACAAGTGACCCCCGACTGCCTTCAGAGCTGAACAGCCAGGCCCCCTTTTCAGGGGTGCTGGTAGGGTTGACCGGAGAACTGACCCGTGTCACCCTGTTGCTGCGGATCCCCTCTGCCGTGGGGGTGGCGTCTTCCGTTATAACCCCCTCCTCTGCCTCTAGAGGGTTTTTTTCCACATGTGTCCTGAAAGGCTACCTGTGCTTTTCGGAACCACATTTTCCCTCCCCTAGGGCCCTTGGGGTAGGGCCAAGTAGGGGTAGAAAAAGAGACTCCAACGGCAGATAAGGTCTTGCCATCCTGCTCACACCTGGTTAAAGTTTCCTTTACTTTAGGCCCAAATAGTGATAAGCCATCGAATGGGGTGTTGATAAAGGAAGATTTAAAGGGTTCCGCAATGGAACAGAGACACATCCAGGCTTGTCTTCGAAGAGCAATGCCCGAACTAATGGCTCTACCTGAACCATCAACTGTATAGGATATGAGACGCATGGATGAGTTTACCACTGAGTTTAGGGTAGCGAGCTGGGCATTGACTTTGTCGGCCACCCCTGCAGCTACCGTACCCTGGAGAGCATCTCCTAGCTCTTTCAGGAGATCTCTTTGTAGTCTCGTAAAATGGGTTAAGTAGTTCAGTGATCGCAGAGAAAAAGTTGCTGAACTAAACATGTGTTTCCCATATCTATCCATGACCCTAGAATCTCTGTTAGGAGGATGGACAGATGAGGATGTCTCAGACACTTCCTTTTTGGTGGCTGCAGCTACCACCATGGCATCAACCGGCACTCCCATGTCAAAAATGGCTTGTCCACTGGGGCAGACATGAATTTATTTGGCTTGTGAGGAACAGGTTCCATGGCCTCCGGTGACTCCCACGCCTTACGAGAGATCAGTTCCATGAGCTCGTCGTAAGGCGGAGACAGCCAAAAAGTGGAAAGTTGAGACCCAAAAGCCTTCAAGAGCACGGACACGTCCTCAATAGGGGTCTTGGACTGCCAATCGCCCCTCTAAGGATCTCTAGTATCTCTGAAAAACAGATATCCTCAGAGGGGGATTGAGGGGACCCTTCTGACTCATCCAAGTCCATGTCAGATGTTAAAGACTCCTGTGGGGAGTCTAACTGCCTCCTCTTGCACAGTCTCTTCCTGGGCACTTCCTCAGTGGGGGGATCTGGGGAGGTCTCAGAAGAGCAGGGGACGCCCTGTGGGGGTACTTGAGGCTCAGGGTCTCTACGCTTAGCGGGACCGGTAGACGAAGAAGCAGACACAGGAGCTTAAGGGGAGAGGGAAGGCCGAACTGATGCTGACGCTGTCGTTGAAGACAGGACTCTCCTCATAGCATCGAAGGCACGATGGCTCCAATGAGAAGGAGTAGACAGACCTGAAAGAACCGTCCGATCCTCCCGCACCAAAACCATGGGCTCCGAGCCAGAGGTAGGAGCCGAGCTCATCCGAGCCGAAGCTCCGAGAGGAAAAGTCGGCACCGACAAATTGGTCCGACTATCCTTCCCGGACCCGATGGGAGACCGTTGGCTCCTAGAGCCTCGGTCGGTGCAGAGGACATCAGAGTAGATGGAGCCGATAACACCGGTGTGGGTATCGGCTCCAAGGGTTTGACAATCATTGGTTCAGTTTCCTTTGGCTCTGAGAGTCCAGTACAGCTCGGAGGAGGAGTAGACAAATCCGGTTCCACTGTCTTCAGCACCGATGAGCTGGTCACGGCCGACAACAATTTGGCAAGTCCTGGTGCCTGTAAAAGCTTCTGCACTAGCCGATCCATGTCCAAATCTGAAAGGCTGACTGAGGACTTAGATGAATGCACCGAAGGTGATGACTGGAGCAGAGAAGAAGAGGGAACCAATACTGACAGCTGGCTCCGAATGAAAGGTACACTTGGTTCCAAGGTCTGTGGAACCGAAGATCCTCCCTCTGAAGTTTTTGCCTTTTTTGCCACTTTGGGGTCTTAAGATTTTGTGGATTTGGAGGACATGCTAGTACCTTCATGGCTACTCAACACCTCAGAAAAGGAATGCTGCAGTAATCCCCTGTCTATTGGCTTCCTCCTTCTCTCCAAGAGGACTCTTGAAGAAAAAGAATGGCAAATGCTGCAAGTGTCTTGGAGGTGTTTAGCACACAGACAGTAGACACTTTGAATGCGTCAGTGACGGACATTTTCTACCCACAATCTGGGCATTTCTTGAATCCCGATTTAGGATGGGACTTTTCCTTGTCATCCGACATAGTAAAGGTAAAACAAACCAGTATACTGAAAAACTAATACAGTAAAGTCCTTACTTTCCTTGTAAAGACCCACAAAGCAACTAAGCCCAACCCGGGCACTATCTATAACAATTAACTATATTTTACAAATATAGGGCTAAAGAGGCCCACAGAGAAAAACCCTGACTATTAGAAAAAAGAGATTAATAACTCTAAATAGGGCTAAAAGGCCCACACAAAACAACTAAGCCAACAGGGCACTAACTATCCGAAACTACAGATTCTATTATTAAAATTTTTAACACTAACACACAACTATCTATATGAAAATATCTAAGACAAAAAGAAAGGTTTTTTTATCAAAACTTGCTGTTTTTTTCTCACAAAAGGTCCGAGCTAGCTGGATCACAGAGATCTCTCTTGCCGCGGCAAACTAGATCTGGGGTAATTCCAGCAGTGCATTGTGGGATAAGGGGCTTGGTCTCGAGCTAGTGGCAAACCTTGAGCTTTGCTATCGGCCATGTCGGAGCCGAGGATCGGCTCCGAACCCATCATTGAGAATAAACGGCGAGATTTAACAACTTCACATCAGAGGCTTTTTAATCCATACTCCTAAATACTTCATCATATTCAAGTCTCCATAAATACAGGTATTGCTCAACCAGTTCATGTGTGGGGTACATAATTTATAGCTTTAGCATTTGTTTTACCTTCATTAATTTTATACCTCAAAAAGACTTGGAACGGTTTCAAAATTTTCCACAACACCGAGATGTCTCTTTCTGGGTTTATCAGGTATAAAAATAATATCATTTGCAGATAAAGACAACTTTTCTTGATTACCGTACCAATTATATCCTTGAATTTCTGAGTCCCTTATTTTCTTTGCCAAAGGCTCTAAATATAAAGCAAATAAAGGAAAAAGAAGATATTCCTGCTTGGTTTCTCTGTTCAAACAAAAATCATCAGAGAGGAACCCTATAACATTAATTCTGGTCTCCAATCATTCATATATCCTCCTAATTAACATTATTTTATCAAGAATGCAAATACTTCCACTGACCTACTCGTAAAATCATACCTTACTCTGCTGAATGCTTTCTGTGCATAAAGGCCCACAAAAAATCAGTATTTTCATATGTTCTGCTTCCCTCTGTATCATCATTGTTCTATTAACATCAAATGTTTGTCTCCCTCCACAAAACCAGAATGATCAAGATCTATCACTTTTAGCAACAATTTTGACAATGTTTTAGCTAGACATAGACACACTATAATTATGCTTTAAAACTGAAATGGGTCTATATGAAGCTGGGACTGATGGGTCTTTGCTGTCTGGGTAACACAGCCACAGCAGCTTTCTTCCAAGATGTAGGTGCCACCCCCCCCTTTTCATAGGTTAGCAGTAGTCTAACTGCCCTTTTGGGTCATTTTAAGCCTAGCCAATTGCCCCATGTGAGAATCAAACCCTGTGCCTCATGTCTGTAAGGTAAACACACCTTAACCATTATGCCAACCTCCTATACTCGCTCAAGCCTAAAATGCCTTTTTTTGTACACTTCCAGTTCATACTAATACCGGCCTAGGTCATCCATAAATTTATGGGGTCTGGTTTCTTTAATTAAGTAACTTACCAACTAATAACAGGCAGCATTAGAAAGACGAAGGATTTATTAACAAAATGACACTAAGAGTGTTAATCTAGAATTTCCTTCACTGGAGACATTAATCTTTGCCACTTATTACACATTTTCAAAACTATATTTATAGTATCATAACTGAGAGCTGCATGCTATTGAGGTGTATGGTGTGAAACACAAAGGTGGGAGACATGAAATTCACTGTCAGTGGTGGTTTATATCACATTAAACCCAGAAACAAAGAAACCAGAAGTCCAACACTCAGTAGCTTTAATTCAACAAAACAAAACTTTCAAGTATAACTCTTCGTTAGTGTGTAAAATACAGAACCACAAATAGATCAATATATACAATCAGCTCACACATTTAATTAACATTTAAAGTGCCCTCATATATAATTTTTAAATTACAGTTACAAAGACGTTATTTAAAAAAATAACATTTAAAAAGACATACTCTTACAAAAATTAATATACCTTTTAAGCACTATATAATTTCAAACCAAATCATGTCTATCTTTTAAAATGGGCTTAATACTAACCCTAGTATTCAGCCCAGGGAAATTATCAGCACAGAAGTAATTTATCCACTAATATTCAATCAATTCAGTTTCATCTTTAATATCACCACCACTATTATTCACATGGACCACTTGCAAAATTCTAAACTTAAACGTGTGTTGTAGCCCATTACTAGATATATGTTTTGCCAATGCATTTTTTAAAATGTTACTTCAAATATCCGATAAATGGGTACTTATCCTCTCTTTTAATTTTTATTCGTCTTGCCAACATAAAAAGTTAAATTGGGTACAGTTAGCAAGATAAACTATATTCTCTGTACTACGCGTGCCTCTTGCTGTAAATTTAAATATTTTTCCACTTAATGGGTGTCTAAAAGTTACATCAGTATTAATATCCATACAATGTACACAATTGACATAGGGCAAAGTACCTGACTTTTATCCACATCTTTACAACAGAGAAGCTGTTTAAGATTGTCTTCTCTCTTAAAAGTAAATCTATGTTTCTCTCCTACTATCTCATTAATTTCTTGATTCGATGTCAGGATAGTCAAATTCTTCATAATAATTATCTGTATCATGTCTGTACATCTATTATACTTCATTAGATAATTAATTCCATCTATGCTCTTACTCCCAACTGGTCAATATTAGCTAAGCTACTATTTTCCCCTGCAAGGTAGGGTATAGCCATACCAATTCAAAGTTGACTAACTTCATTCTTAGATTGTTTGATAAGGCAACTATTGTAGCCTCTACTTTTAAAATCTAATGCCATCCCTTCCATTTCCTTAAAGAGTATCCCATCTCTAGTACTTAATCGACTGGCTCTCATGAATTGGCTCTTAACCACACCCCTGAAGATATGTTTGGGATGCTTACTTTCTAAGTGGACATATTTTACTGCTTGCACCTTTTCCCTATGGATAACAGTGTTGAAGATGTCATTCTCCTTTAGAACAATAACATCTAAAAAAATGTATACTAATCCAATGAAGAATTGACATCAAACAATAAGAAATTTGTTGCAGAACGCAGATATTGAACAAAAGCATTGAATCCACTGCTATTCCCTATTCCCTTTCCACACCAGAAATGTATCATCTACAAAGCATTTATAGAACAGCAAATAAGCATTTCTAAAGGTCTTTTCATTTTCAAGTGTTTTTCTTCCCATCTGGCCAGCACAATGTTAGCATAGGTGTTTGCGATGGCAATACCCATCACCACACCTTGCTCCTGATGGTAAAAACTGTTGTTAAAACTAAACACATTATTTTTGAGAAAACAAAAACATAAGAGCATAACAATTCAACCTTGGATGTACCAAATTCACTATGTAGATTCAAATATTCCCTTACTGGTTCAATGCTATAGGAATTCAGAATGACAGTAAACAAAGATTTTATGTCCACTGTTACTAACAAAATATCAGTATTCGAATTAATTACACACCATTCATTGAGAGCCAGTAAAAAGTCACGGGTGTCTTTAATAAAACTATGACATAATATCTTAGCAGGGGGGCTAGCTGCTTATCCACATATTTAGAAATAGTTGTAGTAATCCATTTCCTGCCAGTGACTATAGGCTCATGGGAGGTACAGTTATAGATTTATGAATTTTTGGTAGTCCATAAATAAATGGGATGACAGGATTAACTAAATACAATTAATTATGAGTTTCAGAAGTAATACTACCCTCCATTAATAAGTCAGAGAAAACCCTTCACTTTTCCAATAATCATATTGACAAATGTTTTATTAACTAAAGTAAATGTTTGACAGTCAGATAAATAAAATCACTCATCCAGTTAACATACTGAGTCTTACTCATTATTACAATCATTCCACCTTTATCAGCAAGTTTGATAATTATATCATAATTAATACATAAAAAAGCAAGCAGGCTGTAAGTACTCCACACCACACTATTTATTGTGAGCTCTTTCTTCACAGACTATGCTCCAACTTCATCAGACAAAGTAAAGACAATTTACCACTTTATATACTTGCAAGTGGATACAATTAGACCATTTATAATTAATCATCAGTAAATTACATTTCCTAAGTCATGTGGGGTTATTTAAAACTTCTAAGTCCATTATAAATTAAACAATTCAGCTAGTGCAATATGTCTTCTCTATATAAAATGTGTAATTAAGACCATATACAAAATATAAAAACATTAGAAATACCTATATGAAATACATAAATACATGTATATAATGAAAATAGCATTAAAAATTAAAAGTTGACAAGGTATGATACCATTTCAGCTAGAATATTAGGGGGCCAAACACATAGTTGATGCAAGTGCATAACATTAAGAAATAAATAGTAAAAATTAAATAATTTAACTTTATTATTACTAGAAATAAAAATTCATGTTATATACATAAATATATGTGAATCAAAGACCAACAAGCATGATCAAGTGGACTAGTATGTGAATGCAACCTTATAGTAAATATGACACACTGTGTAAATAGGCAAACAATGGCCCAGGTCCCCATCAAAATGTACTTAAATACTTAGTTGGAATTATTTTTTTTATTTATTAGAAGTTTTAAAAAAACCCACATGACTTAGGGGATGTAATTTACTGATGATTAATTGTAAATGGTCTAACTGTATCCACTTGTAAGTATATAAAGTGGTAAATTGTCTTTACTTTGTCTGATGAAGTTGGAGCATTGTCTCTGACGAAAGTGCTCACAAAAAATAGTGTGGTGTGGAATACTTACAGCCTGCTTGCTTTTTTTATTAGTTTACCAGTTTGTTTCTTTTTTGGAGTTTATCATTAGTACATAACGAAGTTAGTGCACTTTGTTCTTCTTTAGTGAGGTTATAAAACCTAGCACCTTTCTGTTTAAAAAAAGCCTCAAATCTCCTGCTCACAAGTTCATAAAAGCTTTAACTATTCATAAAAGCTTTAACTATCAGAGTACTATATGGTATAAAAGTACTAGCACGCTTCAAAAACATATCATTACACTGGATATTTTTATACAATAATTTTAAGTCCAAAGACTTAACAAACAACCTTAATTCAGTCAACAAGTCCGTCAAATCACCAGATGCAGATGGAATAAATGACGACCCTTTGGCTAACAACTGTAATTCAATAGAGTTCAGAATATAATCTGATAAATTAAGTACATTAGTACTATCCACAGTTACTTTTTCATTCTCTTGACTGTGCTCCTTGGCCTACCTTGGTGAATGATTTCCGTGAATTTTGAATATGGATATTAATACTGATGCAACTTTTAGACACCAGTTAAGTGGAAAAATATTTAAATTTACAGCAAGAGGTACGTGTAGTACAGAGTTTATCTTGCTAACTGTACCCAATGCAACTGTTTTTATGTTGGCAAGATGAATAAACTAAAAGAGAGGATACATGCCCATTTATCGGATATTCGAAGGAACATTTCAACAAATGTATTGGCAAAACATATATCTAGTAATGGGCTACAACACAAGTTTAAGTTTAGAATTTTGCAAGTGGTCCATGTGAATAATAGTGCTGGTGATATTAAAAATAAAACTGAACTGACTGAATACAACTCGATAAATTACTTCCATGCTGATAATTTCCTTGGGCTGAATACTAGTGATAGTATTAAGCCCATTTTAAAAGCTAGACATGATTTGGTTTGAAATTATATAGTGCTTAAAACGTATATTCATTTTTGTAAGAGTATGGGCAGGATTCACGAAGCCTCCGTGTAAGAGTTACAAGGCTTACACGGAGGCTGCAGTTAAACGGTGAGACGCCAGCATGTCATGCATATGCATGAGGGCATGCCGAATTACACCTAAGGCTTACACGGTCCGTGGAAGACAGTAGGGGGCATGTCCGTAGGCCGAGCCCTGCAAGCGGACACACCCCCAGAAGAGTAAAAGTGCCTAAAGTAAACCCCCACAACAGAGTACATGGAAATGTGAATAAAGACAACACAACACATGCCCCCACAGACTATGAACATCAAATTATATAAATGAACATGTTATATTTTTTTTTAATTGTAAAGATGTTTGCCCGTGAGTGCTGTTTATGCGTGCGTGCGTAGCTCAGCCACAGTTAGCAGTAAGTGGAAAAGCATATAAGAACTAACTATGCAAAGTAAGCCAAAAAGCAATAGCATAGCGGTAGAGACGTTGGCTGAAGAGCAGGCAGTCATGGTTTGAGCCCCCACAACATCAATATTTATTTTTAGTGAAATAAGCACGAGACAAGTTCCTGACATATATGTACACATATAAAATTATATTTTATGTAAAATGTAATGAAATAGGCCATTTATTTTGAAGAAATGTCAGATAAAATAATAAAAAATGCCAGATGTGCCTATAGCTGAGCTACAGTTTAAGTTGAGTGCATCTGCCCGTAGGTGAGCAGTGGTTTAACAGGTGTAAAATGAGTGCCCGAAGGTGAGCAGTGGTTCAACAGGTGCAAAATGAGTGCCCGTAGGTGAACCGTGGTTTAACACGCTGAAAAGTACAGTTTTGTACCTACCATAAATGTAGATGTCCGATAGGTATGCATCTGCAGTCCTAACATATGGGTTGTCCTGCCTCAGGCAGCCCTTCGGTCGGCCGGATTCCAAAGTCTGGGTCTGGCTTCGGCTGATGTCGCACTTCACCCGACGTCATAGCTGCTGTTTATTGGGTATAAAGGCATCAGCCAACGCCATTTTCCTCAGTGTTTCTTGCCCCAGATGCCAGGTGCCCTCTAGTAAGGCTAAATTTGGATAAATGCAAATAATTCCAAACAGTAGAGAGCAAACAATATAATAAAAAAAAAAAAAAAAAAAATATATATATATATATATATATATATATATATATATATATATATATATATATACACATATATATACAAACAAATACACCATAATAGATTCCCCCAGCTAGCTAAAAGAGGGGTAAATACCCTAGGAATACCACAGAGGGGAAGGAGGGTGGGTAATCCTGACTGCAGATGCATACCTATCGGACATCTACATTTATGGTAGGTACAAAACTGTACTATGTCCTTCAAGGATGCATCTGCAGTCCTAACATATGGGTAGAATACCATAGCCAAACTGCCCGAGGAGGCACTAAGATAAAGATGGTGTAGTTAAGATCCCTTGCAAAACAGCAGTTGCAAAACCTGCTCGGGATCTAGAGTATAAGGAAGATTGTAATGCTTGGCAAATGTATGCACGGAGCTCCAAGTAGCAGCTTCTAAAATGTCTTTGGTAGCCACTCCTCGTAGGAAAGCTGTAGTGGTGGCTGTAGCTCTTGTGGAATGAGGTCTGATATTAGCAGGAGTTGTCTTTCCATGAAAAGAGTAGCAAAATCGAATGCAATTTCCTATCCATTTTGAGATTGTCTGTTTTGAAATTGCTTTTCCTTGCATTCCTGTTGCATATGCTACCAGAAGCTGGTCAGTCTCTCTGGCCGTCTTAGTTCTGTCCAGATAGTAGCGAAATTGTCTGTGCACATCCAAGGTATGTAGCAGTCTTTCCCCCCTGTTCTGTGGGTTGGGGAAGAATGTAGGTAAATGAATCGCTTGGTTCAATGATACTCTGGAGACCACTTTTGGCATAAAGGTAGGGTTAGTTCTCAGAGACTCTGTCCTGATGGAATATAAGGAAGGGTTGTACTGCCATTAATGCCTGTAACTCAGATACCCTTCTTGCTGAAGTAATTGCTAGCAGGAAAGCAGTTTTCCAAGACAAGAATTGTAATTCTGCTGTTGCTGCTGGTTCAAAAGGGGGAAGTGTTAACTTTTCCAGCACAAAGTTGAGATCCCATGTAGGTAACGGTGGTTTCCTTGGAGGCTTTACATTTTTGATTCCTCTCAAGAACTGCCTGAGTAGAGGATGAGAGAAGACCAGAGGATCCATGTTGTATTCTGCTGAAATTGCTGATGCATGAATCTTAATGGAGGAGTAAGACAGGCCATTGTGGAACAGCTCTGCTAAATATTCCAGGATGTGTGCTATGTTTGCCAATGAGACATTTTCTCCCTTTGCTGCACTCCAAATGAGGTATCTTTTCCACTTGGCTGAATAAGTCTTCCTTGTGGAGGGTCTGCGTGCCTCCAGGATAATGTCCTTAACCCTCTGAGATAAACCTGGGTTATTTTGTTTTATGCAATATTCCAAGCAGCTAGCTGCAGTGTTTTCAAGTTTGGATGTAGGATCTTGTAGTTGTCCTGTGTTAGTAGTAAGGGACATAGGGGTAGATTCCATGCGTGTGTCCGAGACATGCTTCTCAGTAGCGGGTACCAATGTTGCCTCGGCCAGTCTGGAGCTATCAGAATTACCCTTGGCTGATCCTCTCTGATCTTCAGTAGAACTTTGTACATCAAGGGAAGAGGTGGAAATGCATATGCTGTCAGGTTTTTCCAGCTGAAGGAAAGGGAGTCCCACCCTCCAAGCAAGTGGGTGGTATGCTCTTGTGCAGAATTTCTTCAATTGGTGATTGTGTGGGGAGGCAAACAGGTCTATCTGTGGTAATCCCCATTTCTTTGTTATGGCTTTGAAGATATCTGGATGCAGCATCCATTCGTGAGCATCCGTGGTAGTTCTGCTTAAGGTGTCTGCTAGAGAATTTTCTTTTCCTGGTACAAATCTGGCCTGAAGTTGAATGTTGAGGTTCAGGGCCACATTCCACAGGTCCACTGCCATCCGGCATAAATGATATGAATGTGTACCTCCCTGTTTGTTGATGTACCACATGACTGTGGTATTGTCCATCCTTATCAGCAGATGACCCTGTTGAAGGAGTGGTCTGAATGCCTGGATCGCATGTTTCACTGCCAGCATCTCCTTTAGATTTATGTGTAGATTCAGCTGGTCTTGGGTCCATAGGCCTTGTATACACTTGTCCACCATGTGTGCCCCCCATCCTAGGTCTGAGGCATCCGTGGTGATGGTCTGGCTTGGATGTGGTTTGTGGAAAGGCAAGCCTCTGCTCAACTGACAGGCCTGAGCCCACCACAGGAATTCTTGCTTCAGGCATGGAATTATTGGAATCTGGGCTTTTAGACTGTGCTTGTGTTGAGACCATACATTCCTTAGATACCATTGTAGCTTTCTCATATGCAGCCTGGCATGCGGAACCAATACTATGCAGGATGCCATGTAGCCCAGGGCTTGCAGGACTTTCCTTGCAGTAAGCCGAGCTTGTGTTGTTAATGTCATGAAGTAGACTGGTAGTTGCTTTTGTTTTTCTTCTGTGAGAAAAGCCATCTGAGTTGATGTGTCTAATTCTGCACCCAAGAATGTTATCCTTTGGGATGGTACTAGTCTTGACTTTTGCATGTTGACTGTGTATCCCAAGGCTTGCAACAGTTGTATGACATTTTCCAAATCTTTTGTTAACTTTGCCTTGTTGTCCGCTTGTATTAGGCAGTCGTCCAGGTATGGGTAAATCTGAATTCCCTGAAGTCTGCAATGAGCAATTACTGATGCCAGGCATTTCGTGAATACTCTGGGCGCAGTAGATAAGCCAAAGGCAATGCTGAGAATTGATAATGCTCTGATCCTGCAAGAAATCTGAGGTGTCTTCTGCAATATGGTCATATAGGGACGTGCAGGTATGCCTCCTTGAGATCTAGAGTCACCAGCCAAGACTCCTTGCCCAGCATGGGAAGAAGTTGCTGGAGGGTCAGCATTTTGAATTTTGGAACAATGAGGTATGTGTTCAGTGCGGACAAATCTAGAATAGGTCTCCATTGATTTTCTTTTCTTGGTACAAGGAAAAGCCTGGAGTAAAATCCTTGGCCTTGTTCCATAGGTGGCACCTCTTCTATAGCTCTCATCCTTAGTAAGTTGTTGATTTGTCTTAGAGCGTCTGTTTTTTGGCTTGGTGGTAGGTTTGGCATTCCTCTCTTTTTGGTAGAGTATGGAAGTGAAACCTGTAGCCCTTGTCTATTGTTTGTAAAGTCCATTTGTCTCCTGTAATGTAATGCCAGTTGTCGGAGAATAAGGCTAGTTTTCCACCCAAGGGTGCTTCCAGTTGTTCCCTGGTAGGCAGAACTAGAGCCAAGTCATTGTGTCTGCCCTGTGGAAGTGGTTGTAGTTGATTCCGTGGCAGTACTTCTCTGGTTGGTAGGTTGCCACTGACGTCCCCTGTAGGCACCCCTAGATTGACCTCTGCCTCTTGGGCGTCTATTTCTGTCTCTCTGCGCTCTGGAGTTGTCTGGAAAGGGCCAATTCTTCGAAGGCCAATTCCTGCTAAACCTCAGAGGTTGGACCTGTAAGAAATCCTTGACTGTTTGAACAGATTTTGCTTTTTCTTCCACCTTTTTTAGAACCTCCTGTGCAGGGGAGCCAAACAAACTTTGTTTCTCCATGGGAGCATCTAGGAGTTTTGACTTAACATGGTCTGGTAAGGATTGTTCTTTTAACCAGGCATGTCTTCGAATCACTGTTCCAGTCACAGCTGATCTAAAGGAAGCCTCCAGTGCATCATAGCCACATTTTAAGAAATGGTTACTGACCTGCTGAGAGTTATGTACCAAATCCTGAAGGGACTTGCGGTCTAAAGGTTCAGGAGAAGATAGTTTTTTATTTAGCTGGTCTAACAAAAATTCCTGGTACTGAATCATGTGAAATTGACAGTTCAAGGCCCTGGCCGAAAGAGTAGCAGAAGTATAAACCTTTTTACCCCATCTCTCTAATGCTCTAGATTCCCTTTCAGAGGGAAGAGGGTTTTTGGCAGAGGCAGCTGCCACACCTTTAGGGCCCTGTGAAATGGTTTCAGGGTCTGCAACAGGAGCCTTATACAAATGGTAGTGGGTGTCCGGGACCCTGTAATATCTGTCTGGCTTGGCAGGGGTCGGAGGAAGAGAATCAGGAGCAGTGCAGGCATCATTATATGCATCAGCAACAACTGTTAGTACTGGCGGAATGGCTAAAGGCCTACGCTGTGGTAAGTGTAAAAAGGTCCTTAGCCTTTTCCTTGAATCTGGAAAATCCTGGCCTTGCCATTGGAAGTGTTCCCACATAGCATGCAAGATTTCCCCAAAGGAAAATTCTTCAGGAGGAGAAGCAGAAGGAAAGGAGTCTTCTGCATCAGAATCCTCATAAGGAGAATATGGGCCTTCGTGAGGGTCTGAAAGGTCCGAGTCATCCGATGAATAATCTGTAGAGACAGGTTCCGGTGGTTCAGTCCTAGGCCTCTTGTCTGGAGGGGGCTGAGAGGCCCTGTCTGGGTGAGGTTGGGATCCTCTGATCAAAGAAATGAGATCCTCAGCCAGGCTGAGTATTTGGGAACTAGAAGTAGGCCTATGTGAAGGAGTTTTGGCAGGCAAGGCCTTAGAAGATTTAGCTGCCTTAGCCCTGGCAAAAGCCTTGATAGACATGGAAGCAGGGGTCTAGCAGCCACGTGCAGGGTAGTTATGTCTAAAGGAATAGTGTCTGATAAATCCTGGGTGCCTGCTTCTGTAGCAGTAAATTCAGTAGCAGATTCAGCCATGCTCTGTGAGGCCTCGGCTATCGGAAGAATGCTTTCGGCCGAAGGAAGAACCGGGGGCTCGGTTTCAGCCAAAACCGAGACATTCGCAGTTGGCCTAACCGTGGTTTCAGCCGAAACCGCGGGCCGCGAATGTCGGTCCTTTTCCTTGCGCTTTTTAGCTAATTGAGAAGTCGGAGTCTCCGACGGCATTTTGTATGCAAAAGCGGGACCAAAAAACTCCTCTGCAAACTCCGACTGACGTCTAAGTGTCCATCGGTTGAAGGAAGCACAGGCTAGACAAGCTGATACGTCGTGGTCTGGGCCTAAGCAAGGAAGGCAGTAAGAGTGGAAATCCATATGAGGTATTTGTTTCCCACAAGTTAAACAATTATTTACTTTGTCTGACATCGGCTGAGGCAAGAAAGAGTCCCCAATGGGGTACTTAGCTTTTTAGAAGTCTTCGGTAGTAGAAATCTCTGGATCTGACCGACCGGCACTTGCGAACAGCTTCTGATTCAGGCACCGCGCGGCAAGAAAGACTGAGGAAAATGGCGTCGGCTGATGCCTTTATACCCAATAAACAGCAGCTATGACGTCGGGTGAAGTGCGACATCAGTCGAAGCCAGACCCAGACTTTGGAATCCGGCCGACTGAAGGGCTGCCTGAGGCAGGACAACCCATATGTTAGGACTGCAGATGCATCCTTGAAGGACATCAGTGTGCCCCTAGCTGAGCTGAGCGTAATATGCATGCTTACAGCCAAATGAAGCGTAAACCAGCGTAACCCGTTTGCGCGGAGCTGTGCACCGCGTCAGCAAGCTAACCGACGGGCAACGTTGAGCAAGCTGTAACAAAACTGCCTTTACACAGACACACATCCTAGCCTGCCTAGACAGTCATAAAATATAAAAAGCAGTGGCCAGGTTCGAACCCAGGATACCATGCACCATAGTCAAGGTACTGAACCACTAAGCCATGACAGCTGTACTTAGAAATGCAGTAATAGCAAATATATAGGAATGAATAGAAAGAGGAGCATGACAAAGCAGGTTTTGTGAAGCTGATACAATTCCAAAATGGCCACTCACAGATAAGTGCGGGAAAAACGGCATATATAAGCCCCATAGGCGGGAATACACGGCATAACCGATTGTAGAACTAACTTGCAGCCAAAATGTCAGGAGTAGGTGAGGGTAGTTGCTTCCGAGCACAGAGGTGGGGCGATGAGGAGTCCAGATATATGGTTTGGCTCCTTGTCCACAATCATGAGGCCCAACTCATGCAGGGCCAGTTCCTGTGGGGAGCATATAGGGCTGAGGCATGGGACCGGTTGGCTCATGATCTCACCAGTGCCACAGGGATTCCAAGGACTGGTGAGCAGGTCCGTCACCACCATGCGGACCTGAAGAGACGCAAGCAGGACCAACTGAACCTTTGGATCCAGGAGGCCCGGCAAATGCCCAACACCCCACTACTGAGTAAGTTACACCTAATTATGTATATAAGAAATTAACCTAGCTGATATTATGGAGATGTGTATTCCAATATTACTTTATTTATATTACAGCTGCAGGTGTCCGTTCTGCGAACCGCAGAGCCTATGGCGATAGGCTGGTGAGGTTGCGCCACCAGGCAGGTCAGTAATCCACTCCCTGTAACTGTAAATAAATATAGAAGTATGACAGTTAGCAAAAGAGTGCAGTGTAGTCACTAAGTAATAAAATGTGCAAGTAACAGTGTAAGAGTGTTTGCAAGTATTGCTTGATTACAAAAGTGTGTTGCAGTCTGTAATCCAAACAGAAAAATGAAAATGTCTGAAATAAAGTCTGAAATAAAGATGCCCCACCTGTAATATAATAGTACACAACCTGCAGCAGGATGAAAAGTACAGCTGCAGAAGATGAGCAAAACACGTGTGAAATATATCCCTGTTGAAATACTGAAACATGACAGAAGTGAGACTGTTGGAAAGGATTGTAATAACTACAGGTAAAATATGTCAATAAAGACTAGAAGTAAGTACCATCCTGAATTGTAAAAATAAAACAAGTGAGAGAGTGTGAGAAAAAGTTATGAATCCACCAATAAAGTAGTAATAACTCCTGAATAAAGTATACTGCAGTCAGTACAGAATTAAATGAATGTGACAAGCAGAACCAAACTGCGAAATGTGTTCAAAATGTTCCTGCAGCTGGAATGTGTATCCCAAAAACTGGATATGTTGCTCTCACAGTCTGCAATATGCAGATAGTATGATTGTCTGAAATACCAAACATCCACAGTTGTCTATAGCTATATAAAGCAAATGTAGCAGGATGATGTAGCTGAACAGAGCCAGATATGAACGTGTATGAATAAAAATGAAAATTTATATTGATGTAGCAGTAACATTCCTATCACCAACTTGAAGTAGTTATCACATAGGAAACTGTAGGTAGAACTGTAGTGTGTATATATCTGCAGCTATTAGAAATGCATATGTATTGGTATTTGAAGGTGTTAATTATATTTTCTTCACGCTACCCTATAACCACATACCACGTGAAATTGGTATGTGCAATCACAATTAATACCCCTGGACATTTGTCCTGTTGGGTCATACATATTTGCATGTACGTTGATGCATCTGCCCTGTTCATACATCCAAACCTGATGGCCTGTTGCCATCAATCAACCCTGCATGTTGTTGGACTGTGTATTGCTGTTCAAATTATGCATGTGTTATGCTCGCTGTTCAATGGTGTGAATATCTGGGTGTTTGGTTAATGGGAATACTAATGCATGCTGTTACAACTAATTGCGAATGGTATTGTATGTTACTAACCCAAACTGTCATGACATAATGCAAAACAAAGGACGACAGAGAAGGCGGGTTCCAGCGGACCCACCTCTTCCACCTCAGCTGGCGAGTGCACCTGGCAGTAGTGCCCAGTCGGACCCTCCTCCGGTGGCCCTGTGCCACCTGCGGGTGGAAGCACTGCAGGGGATGGGGCTCGTCCCCCCTCTGCAAGTGTGGCCGGAGGAGAACCACCACTCACCCTCCGTAGCGTCCGGACTGTGGTGCATAGGGAGATCCAGGAAACTGTTCTTGGGCCCCTACGCCAGCTTGAGGCACAGGTGGCACAACTAACGGGCATGCCTGTTGCCCGGCCTACACAGCCCCCAGCACAGCCCCGTCCTGGGCAATGAAGGCACAGTGGCAACTGCCCATGGGTGGGGATATCAGTTCCACTGTTGCCATCTGTGGGCTCATGGGCTCTGGATATCAAAACATCCGTCCCCATCAATTGTGTAACCCCCCACACGTGTCATACACCGCGTCATATGCGTCTTGTTTGTCTTGTCTGTTGACCTACCCAATCTACCTCCCCAGCTATACTGACTTCCTTTACCTGACATACGACTCTAACCTGAAAAAAAAAAAAAAAAAAAAAAAAAAGGGCACTCTGTACCCACAAAAAAATTACGCCCCATACAACATACCTGCCCATTTCGCACACGTCTGCTGGACATGGAAACTGTCAGTTACAATTGGCTGTATAACAAGTATTATTGTTGTCCTTACACCTCTCTCAGGGGTGGAAGGTTTCAAATGTCACACCAAATTACAAACATATGCACAGCTGTTGCTGATGAAGAAATGGGCAGCTATGGGCCTTACCTACATCCCTCATGCAAAACCCAAGCTTGTTTCCCAGCTGTCCTACCCTCTTTGTGACCCCTCTTTCACCACTTTCCTGTCTCCCCATTTTCACTTCTTTCAAAGAAAATAGCGTGGGTGTGCTCAAGAGTAAGCACTTTTAAGCAGGTGTGCGCGGAGCTGAACGCCAGTGCACATGCGTGAGCTCCGCGCAAACCAGCGCTAACCCGATTACAACTGCTTAAAAGTGCCTTAGTCACTCTGAATGACAGGTCCTGTAGTCTGCTCAAAAGCAAAATAAAATTCCACTGTCAGTCCCGAACCCAGGACCTTGGAAACAGTAGTCTGCATGACTTACCACTAAGCCATGACTGTTATATAAGAACATTGTGCTACAATAAATATATCATGTAATAGTAGGAATGAATGTAAAGGGAATATAGGATGTGTAGTACACAAAGCATAGCATGTATATTTACTGTCAAATCTAGTGGATTTCTATAATAGTAGTGTGTGAACAGAAACAGCCATGCTAGTTGGTAGCTAGTAGGTAATAATGTCACTGTAGCACCTTGCAAGCCACACACATACTCACAGCAGGATAATCACTGCCCATACCCCACAACCTGTTACAGGAACACATCCGGACCAAGTAATAAAATATGTGGAGCAAAGGGCCAAAAACAGGGACACATTACAAATAATGTTATAACAAACAGACAGTTCAGAGAGTAACAGGTTCTGCATTTTGTTGGATGTTTGGAAGGGTATGAAGTCTGAAACTTAAATGTTTTTCACAATATTCTGACTTGAGCCCAGAGTAATTTGCTAGAAAGAGCTGTGCATGAGATATTGACCAAAATATGAGGCAAAAATGTGGACAACCTGCAAATATTTGTATACTTGAGAGGTCTGACACCACCATATTTGAATAGTTAAGAGCCAAGACATAGCAACAGTGACTGAGTTACAGGGATGCCCCACAGACTCCATGTGAAATGTACAAACAGTAGGCAGAAAGGTGTTACAACACATGCAATGGTAACTATGAAGTCCCGAAAGTATGCACCACTTGCACGGCAGAAATAGTGTAGTAATACATATGCTCATGCTATCCCACAGTCACAACTGCAGAATACCAGACAATTTAATGGGTGTACCCCACTGATATGTACCATTCCATGAGGCAGATAACAGATGCACCTGAGAGTCTCTGGGGCCTGCTCAGCAGCATACTCAAATACTCTAATAGATGTCAAGGCCCACACCATGGCCAGACCACACTGCATGCTGCAACACCCCAGCAGATATAGCAAGTATTCCAAGGTGTGAATGTACATGGAAAATAGGAAAGCCACAGCAGCACACTACAGTCAGGACACCTAGCAGGCATACAAGTAGTGACTGTAAAGGGCAAATATTGAAGCCATAGCAACGAAGTGCAAGAGCCACTGCTATACACCAGTTACACCACATGTCCCACAGGAAAGCACACACACACACACACACACATTAACAGTTGTAGTAGTCTTAGGTGTCAGTGTACATACACAGTTAGTACAGGAAACTGGAGAAATGAATGGAGAAATGTTAATCTACAACACAGCCGGAAATATGAGAGAGATACCAACCTTTACACTCAAAGAACAGTGTCCACAGCATACCAGCATGGTCCCTGCCCTTAAAATCTGAAAGGGCTACGCCTATCTCATATACCTTTTTATAGCACTGTTCTGAAATCACAGTGAGAACTGCAATCAGTACACAACTGGCTGCATGCAATTCGCAAATGCTGGCTAACAATTGGTGCAGAGGCCATCACGTGGACATATGCAGATACTTACAAAAGCATGCTGTACTCCCAGTCCACACATGCAATACTTTCATTGCACCCCGAGGAGGTAGTGAGAGACAGAGAGAGAGAAAAACAAAACTAAACATACAGAAATAAAACTGGTCAGCAACAGCCACCTGAAAGCTGACAACTGTCAAGTGGAGCAGCAGGACACAAACCAGACGGCAACACAAGCAGCTGTGACAAACACAGGTAATGTAAAGTAATACTATAAAAGTTTACATACTGTGAACCCGCCATATGTGTCATTGGTCTGTATCCATATGTATATGAAGATGTGCAAAGGGCAGGGGACATACAGCAACTATCAGTGAAGGCTGTACATACATTTGTATGTGAGAGCATCTATGTGCACATATCAATGTAGGTTGACTGTAGGTTGTAGTGCAATGTACAAAGTAGGTTTCACAGTTATGTATGTTTAGCAGTATGTTAGTGTGTGTATACAGTATGGTAAACAAACATGTTGATATACCTATCTATCATATGGATACGTATGTATGTCAAAATATATATATATATATATATATATATATATATATATATATATATATATATAAAATATGCATATATGTATACATACATAGAGAGAGATGTAGGAATACATAGACAGATGCAGATAGATAGAATATGTACAAACATATATATGTAATACACACATACAGATATAGATATATGTAGATACATATACATAGACAGACAGATCTGACTATCTACAGGTATGACTGTATATGATGATCTCACACACCCCTGTCCCACCCCTCTGTCACTCTCACCCCTCTCTGTCACACCCTCCGCCTCAATTATA